>NC_091237.1:20596915-20746915 GCF_040958095.1 Procambarus clarkii | reverse complement strand
AAAACAGAAAATGGGACAGTACATCAATTTTGCGAGCCGCTTTCATTTTCTAGTACAAGAATTTTTTCGCCTTATGTAACGAATACGACCGAAATGCGACGTTCTTTGTAAGAGAACAGGTTGCTGGGTGACCCTACCAACACAGGAAGAAGAAACACTTTACAATAAATACATAACCCCTGGCAACAATGCAATACCAGGCAGGAAATTCCATTGCTCTCGTCCCCCAAATTATCAGCTGATAACGGATAAACAATGTCCTCGACAACTGCTGAGTTATTCTTTCTGAATATCTCAATAAGTACAAATATTGTCAAAAATGCACAAGGGAAAGCATATTAGTGAGGGTGTTAACGAGAACTCCGTTAATCCCTGAAAAAAGCTATGAGAAACATGTTATGATGATGAATGATAGCCTATGTGATTCGCTACGTGTGATAGCCTAACTCATCTTAGCCTGTTATCAGTAGAACAGATTCATCTATTTACCTCACCACCCAACAATGATTTAAAATAGAACTAGCACTTATAGAGACTCCCCTAGTGTCTGTTATATCACTCACCGAATGTTCGGTTTACTGATTCCTGCGAAATATAGAACCACACCAACAGACAGGGTCCAAGAATAGAGAAAAGTATATCTGTCAGTGTTGCTCTATAACAACCCCGACCTAACCTAACCTAACGAAAATACGAGTTCAAATGTTGTGTTAAATATATATATATATATATATATATATATATATATATATATATATATATATATATATATATATATATATATATATATATATATATATATATTGGTGTATACTGGCAACAGGTTTTCTTTTAAACATGTCTCATTGAATATGACCGCATATTCTGTATTTACTATCTTCTGATTTAGGGCTTCTATCCCTCTATTTTCCTAGCATCAGAGCTTAGCTGAAAGAGTTCTCCAAAACTCCTTTTCGTTATTTCAAGGTTATTTCACCTTTTCAACTCGAAAATGAGTTTTGGAGAACTCCTCTTTCAGCTAAGCCCTGATGCTAGGAAAATAGTTACACACACACACACACACACATATATATATATATATATATATATATATATATATATATATATATATATATATATATATATATATATATATATATATATATATATATATATATATATATATATATATATATATATATATATATATATATATATATATATATATATGGGAATTCTTAAACTCATGACACTTGAAAAAATTAATTTTAGCATTATCAGCATGTTTACACATTACTTGATATTTAGATGATCCAAAATACATAGAAGCTATGTATAGTATTTGCTGTGTAGTGGGGCGGTGGGTGAGCCTGTTACCATGGGCTGCAGTGCCCAACCTCACTCCCAAAAATATCAGTCCTCACGAATCGGTCACTTTTCAACTCGCTTAAAAAAACAAAAAGACATTCCTCCACGTATAAATATGACACTGGAGGACTCGGTGAGGACACTAGAGGCCGCTAGAGGTACGGGAACACGGTTAAAACTGGCCATATACTCGCCTTGCAGGACTTGTATATGGTGTGGACGGCGGGGCTCAGGCAGGCTACCACGCATGCGCACACGACTCCTCCTAACCCCCGATGTTATTTTAACATATCACTATATCTACCAAGTCTTCTCCGGGGAGTGGCATACCAAAAATGCATTTACATTGGGATATCAATATGCGAATGAAATTCCAAGCGCTGTATCGAGTGAATAGAGATGATAATAAGTTTGAGATGAGTGTTTATGAACCAACCTGTGTAGACTACGGCGCATGCGCGATAGTCCTGAGTTGCACCACTTGTTGCAATTTTAAGTTTGCGACCAATTTTGAAAGAGCGGAGGCGGCAGCTCTTGGGTTACTGATCTCATTAATCACCACTACTTGCATTTTTGGTTGACTAACGCAGGCTAAGGCAGATCATAAGGGTACATTTGATAGGCTACAAATGAGCAGAACCTATTGGCACCTCATGCATGAGTCACTTTGCTCCATGAACTAACCTTGAAGGCATAACATGATGCTTTGCTTTTTAGCTAAACTTCCACTCTAATTATTTATTTATTTATTGAAATATTTACAAGTACATTGCGCTGTATTTTTGTTGCATAGATGGTATATTCTCGCATTGGCACTAATAGGCGTATGTAGAGCGTTTGGAACTATAATTACTTATGTGCTCTTGTATATATATTAGTTTGTATTATTTTCACACTTTAGCATGAGCAGACACGATAGCCTATGTGCACGCGCGCCAAGTGTGTTGGGTACAGTCGTGTAGGTCAGGTTATCATACAGTACAGCTATGTGGTACTATAGTTATGTGGTGAGTACTGTATAGTTATGAAGTGAGTACAGTACAGTACAAAGGCTCACTATACCCGCCAGGGAAGCAATATTATGCCTCAAAGGTTTCCGGACATTCTCCTAAACTAACAGCTCATTGTTGTGATAAAGATCTACATGTGATGTTTATTTTCCAGAATTGACTATTTAATAATTTGTTTCCGAAGCGTAGCTACCCATTTTCAATGAAATCAAGATGTATTGTACTGTTAGTATAATACAATGCATTGTATTAGTACAATACAATGTATTGTATTGTACTTATTATTAATATTAATAATATTTTGTTCATACAATATTCAATACATTGGACATATTTAGGTGGTTACATACCTGGTAAAGCAATTGTTCATTAAGATAAGGCAATACACTATCAAACACTATCTCACGCCCAAAACACACCATCCTACACCTACAATACACACCATCCCACACCTACAATACACACCATCCCACACCTACAATACACACCATCCCACACCTACACATCAGCAGAAATATTCCATTACCCCAGATAAATGTCTTGGAAGCATTATGTTAACGTCAGCCAAACAGATCAGTAGATCTGCTCCAGACAGCCTTATGTTGCCTAGTCCCTGGTAAGGGGTTAGGGGGTGATCCTGGGGTGTGAGGGGTGATCCTGGGGTGTGAGGGGTTAGCGGTGATCCTGGGGTTAGTGGTAAGAGGTGATCTGGGATAATCTGGGAAGAATCAGGGGGGATCTTGAGGGTGACAGGTGATTTGGAGGAATCAGGGGGGGGTGAGTAGGGGGTTAAAGGCTAAGGGTTGATCTGGTGGGAGTCAGGGGTGTCAGTTGTGATCCGGAGGTCAGTGATAGGGGGGTCAGGAGGTGACAGAAGGGGGATCGAAGAGCAACCACTCCTCCAAGAAGGGCGTGGAGGAGGGGGTGCTGCGGATCGGGGTGACTGGGGTGGGTGATTTTAGTTTATCCGTCGGCATGAAGTGGTGATCGGTCGGTGTAAAGCACTCGATGTAAAGTGATAAGCAGTCGATGATGTCAGGTTGTATCAGCTGTAGAACAGCTGTTGCCTCCCCCCCCCCCCACCACCACCACACCCCCCAACCATCCCAAGCACCAGGAAGGACCCCTCCCTCCCACAACCCCACCCACTCGCCGAACTCACCCAAACAAAAGACGTGGCAACACTGTGAGCCGCTCTTGCTGTGATATATTTCTCAATATTGAGGAAGTGAGGAGATATATTCCTGGTCTGGGGAAATTTCATAGATATATTCCAGGTCTGGGGAAATTGGGGAGAAATATCCTGGGGAGGAGCAAGTAGGGAGATATATTTCTGGGATCTGTTCAGGGACGGAATATTAGGCTTCAGAGAAATGAGGGATAATGAATCCATTTGAATTAATTCTACTCGAACAGACTTGATTCGATTCCATCTGGCATAAACTGTCCACTTTGAGGTGATTTGACCCCGGCCTTACACCGTTGAACCTTCTGTAACCTTCCAGAATCGACATGAATCTCCTCATCTATCGTGATTTGACCTCAAGTGACCTGACCTGCTTGAAATGGACGGACCTCCTTCCCACTGGCCAGATTCAACATTTACCACCAATAACTGTGCATAAGATTACTACGTTCGAATTAAATAATAATTATATAACTGAATTAACGAATTATTATTCTCTCTCTCTCTGTCTCTGTCTCTCTCTCTCTCTCTCTCTCTCTCTCTCTCTCTCTCTCTCTCTCTCTCTCTCTCTCTCTCTCTCTCTCTCTCTCTCTCTCTCTCTCTCTGTCTCTCTCTGTCTCTCTCTCTCTCTCTCTCTCTCTCTCTCTCTCTCTCTCTCTCTCTCTCTCTCTCTCTCTCTCTCTCTCTCTCTCTCTCTCTCTCTCTCTCTCTCTGTCTCTCTCTCTCTCTCTGTCTCTCTCTGTCTCTCTCTCTCTCTCTCTCTCTCTCTCTCTCTCTCTCTCTCTCTCTCTCTCTCTCTCTCTCTCTCTCTCTCTCTCTCTCTCTCTCTCTCTCTCTCTCTCTCTCTCTCTCTCTCTCTGTCTCTCTCTCTCTCTCTCTCTCTCTCTCTCTCTCTCTCTCTCTCTCTCTCTCTCTCTCTCTCTCTCTCTCTCTCTCTAGATAAAGTGACTTCACTCTGCAAGGAAAAAAGTGTCCAAAACTGCATACGTGGAAGCACTTGTACTACTTTCTGATTTAAACAAAGTAAACAAACAAACTAAAAATACAAATCAACCATATTAAACCTCCGCATCTCCCCCCCACCCCCACCCTGAACCGGGTCTTGGTACAGGAAATAATCTGTATTCATATATTCATCAGGAGTTTGACAGTTTGAAGTCATCTCCGGAGACAGCTTGCCGGAATTGTGAAGCAGCCGGCGGGGAGAAATATTCATAAACACCCGCGGGGAAACTTCCCCGACATCTGAGCGAGGAGGCATTAATGGAAAAGTTGTTAATATTCACAAAAATATGGAGGTTGTGAAAGGCACCGGGGACTCAACTCCGAGAAAAGTTCAACAAAGAATTATGAATGTCAATATTGGGTAGCGCGGGGAGGCGGCGACGGTGAGGGGTGGTGGTAGGGGGTGGTAGTGGCAGGGACGGTAGTGGCGATGGTGGTAGTAATATTAGTGGTGATAGTGGTAGTAGCGAATATGATAGTGAGTGGTAAGTGTTGTTAGTTGTGGTTATGGTGGCATGCGTAGAGGTGGTAATATAAAGTATTGGTAGTAGTAGTGGATAGTTGACCACGCCCTTGCAGGTAGCCTCACACACTGTGCTCGCCCTAGAAACTCCCTCATTTTCTCATACTCCCCTCTTCTCTATGGAGTTCTTTGTCCTTTTCTCATCCCACTTTGATTTTCACCTTACATTCGCATCAAAGATCAGGACATGAAGGCTCCGAGCATCATCTCAGTGCATACTAATGTCTGCCTTTGGTTGAGTACCAAAGTTGTTGGTTGATTCTCTCAACTGGTAGTGGCCTTTAATACTCTTTTTCGGAAGCTCATTTGATTCAGAGTTCACTGAATCAAATGAGCTTCACTGAAGCTCATTTGAGTTCACAGAGTTCACAAAGTTCACTGAATCTCCTACTGGTCGTAGGAGATTAAAATCTCCTACGACCAGTAACTTAGTGAACTGCCACGACTGATATTTGTAAGACAGCTACACTGACTTGTTTCACTTCTCGTACACAAGTTTTTGTCTTTGATATTTGCATAATGATGCATTCTCTCTCTCTTTAATGAACTTCAAGCGCATTATATCTTATAGGAGATGACGGGATGGTGTGTGTGTGTGGGTGTGTGTGCGCGTGTGTGTGTGTGTGTGTACGTATATTTATAAAAAAAATTATGTGCTCAGTGTCTCCACGTTTTCTTTAAGGTTTCACTCTATCAATCCCTCCCTCACATCTCCCCTCTTTACGGGCTATTCATGCCCGTGCCACCTCTTGGGTGGCTTAATCTTTATCAATCAATCTCCCCTCTCACTCCCTCCCTCCTCATCTCACATTCATAGAGAGAAGAAGTTTTCAATTTTTGTAATTGGGGGTAAAATCACTTCTCCCCCCCCCTCTTTGCAATCTTTCCAGCCTCGCATCTTCCTCCCTCTCTCTCCTCTTCCTCCATCACCCATTCCATCTTTACTCCCTTCATTTCTCCCTCCTTGGATCCTCCATCACTCTCATCCTCTCGCATTTACAATATTTTTTCACTCTGTCATTCCCTTCTCTTTCTCCTTCTCCTTAACTCCAACACTTTCCCATCACCCTCCTCTCCAACTATTTCCTCTCCTTCCCACACTCTCCTCCCTCCCTCTCCACCACCCTCCAACACTTCCCCTCTCTCTCCACCACTCCTCTTTCCTCAAAACTCCTCGATACTTACATAGGTATCTTGAGGAAGTTAGATTTTTTCTTTGCCTTCTTGTTGATAAGTTGGGGCAGGATGAGTGAGACGGGCGGGATATGGAAGGGTGGAGGGGCGGGGAGGGGCGGGGAGGTGGGGAGGGGCGGGGAGGTGGGGAGGGGCGGGGAGGGGCGGGGAGGAGGGGAGGGGCGGGGGGGACCTGGAGGGGGGGAGTGGGGAGGGGCCCCACGGTAGAATAACTTCGGACGTTAACCTTAAGTCTTGAAGGTTTCATATAAAAAAGATATGTTAAAAATGTTAAATAAAAGGGAAGGAACGCATTAGTGAGGGTAAACTGTGTGATAGAAGTGAGGAGAAGTGAAGGTGAACGGAGGTGGAGGTGAAGATGAGAGGAGAGGTTAGTGAAGGTCCGGGGAGATGGATGTTATAGTGAAGGTGAGGGGGAGTGAGAGGAGGTGAGGTGAGGGTAACGGGAGAGGGGGAGTGAGAGGAGGTGAGGGGAAGGTGAGGAACGAGAGTGGAGAGAGAGGAAGAGGTGAGAGACTTACGGGAGGTCTGGGGGAGAGACCGCCTACAGGGGTGAGGTAAGTGGAGGGGTCTGAGGCGAGAATGAAGTGGAATATTATATGGAGAAATAGATGGAAATGATGGAAAACTAGAGGGAGGAGTAGATGGAATAGGGAGCATTTTAAGGGAAGCCGCGGAGAGGAATAAGGGAGCAATATAGAGGGAAGAGACAAGTTGTAGTGAGAGAATATTTGGGGAGTTATGGGAGGGAATGTGAGGCACAGAGGCTGAGGAACTTATACTTGGGAAGAGTGCGTGAAGAATAGTGAGTGGAGAAGAGGTGAGGAAGGTGTGGAGTAGCAGTGTGGGGTGGAGGAGCAGGGAATTGTACTGAAATAATTGTATGCAACTAGTTATACCGATTAGGATTCCGATTTTCGTCATCGACGCCATTTTCACTCGACTGGGCGGTTTGACTGTGGTATATCTACGCATGGAGTCTGTCTCCCCCTATTTCACTTCCTTGTGTGTTCAAGTCGTCCTAACTGACTCAAGAGTTCCCAGTAGTCCCACCTCGCCTGCACTCTATTCTTCAGTGAGTCTTGTATGTGGGAAGGAGGAAAGTGGTAGGGATTCTCGTGCGTCCGTCCATCTGCTAATTCGTCCGTCTGTTTGATAAATCGTCCGTCCATTTGTTAATTCGTCCGTCCGTCTGTAAAGCCGTCCGTCCGTCAATTTATTCGTCGTGCCTTCTTTAATGGCCCAACAAGGAACAAATACATTAAACCTGACAACATTTACTGCTCCAGGCTCACCTTTGGTAAATTTATCCTTCGTGGATTTTTGTTTGTGCTTACCGAGCAGGAGTGGAGTGTGTGGTGGAGGAGCAGAGTGTGTGGTGGAGCAGAGTGTGTGGTGGAGGGGCAGAGTGTGTGGTGGAGCAGAGTGTTGTGTGGAGGAGCAGAGTGTGTGGTGAAGGGGCAGAGTGTGTGGTGGAGGAGCGGAGTGTGTGGTGGAGCAGAGTGTTGTGTGGAGGAGCAGAGTGTGTGGTGAAGGGGCAGAGTGTGTGGTGGAGCAGAGTGTGTGGTGAAGGAGCAGAGTGTGTGGTGGAGGAGAAGAGTGTTGTGTGGTGGAGCAGAGTGTGTGGTGGAGGGGCAGAGTGTGTGGTGGAGGAGAAGAGTGTGTGGGAATGAACAGTGTGAGGGGTGAACACTGTTGAGATGAACAGGGTACGTGAAAGGGAGCATAGAGTGAGTGCAGGAACAAAGAGTGTAACATTATGAGGAGAGAACACGAGGTAATGAGTGAGATAATGAGAACCATACCCATAGGGGTGATAAAGGAGATAAAACAGAGTGACTAGCGAGGAGACCCACTCATGTTTGAGGGGATTATGAGGGGAAGTAACGCGTGTAGAAGTAATAAGGAGACCACCACTCTTGCGGGCGGTAATAAGAGAATGATTCGTGAAGGCGTTAATAGAGACGGAACACTTTGGGCAGAGTAATTGGGAAAATGAGTTATGGGTTGATCAATGGGTGATTAAGGCTTGTACTGGTAAGGTAATTGGGAGGGTTAATTAGAGTGAACGAGCACTAGTGACTCATGAAGTACAATAACTATTGGTCTAAAAATAATAATAATAATAATAATAATAATAATAATAATAATAATAATAATAATAATATAGCAATTTAGGATTTTTTATTTTTAATTAATATTACAAATATTATAATTATTATTATTAATGTTACTGCACGTAATTAAGTAATCATTTGAAACACAAAACTAGCCTAGCAAACTCCAAAAAAATTATTTTGGAGCGCCATCAGCGCAGAGTTAAGAAGAATCTTAGTACGGTGTACTTGTGGTCGTTCTCGAGGCCATTGTTGATACAGTTGACACATTAAACTGTGTAACTAGCTTATCAAAACTGTAACTTGCTCAGCTAAATGAATTTTGGAGCTCAGTTTCTAAGGCAATTATGTGCCTGAATCCTTCTTTCCACTACTGACCATAGGATTGGTATGGTGTTCACTACTGCCCACAGGGTAGGTATGGTGTTCACTACTGCCCACAGGGTAGGTATGGTGTTCACTACTGCCCACAGGATAGGTATGGTGCCCACTACTGCCCACAGGATAGGTATGGTGTTCACTACTGCCCACAGGATAGGTATGGTGCCCACTACTGCCCACAGGATAGGTATGGTGTTCACTACTGCCCACAGGATAGGTATGGTGCCCACTACTGCCCACAGGATAGGTATGGTGTCCACTACTGCCCACAGGAGAGGTATGGTGTCCACTACTGCCCACAGGATAGGTATGGTGCCCACTACTGCCCACAGGATAGGTATGGTGTCCACTACTGCCCACAGGATAGGTATGGTGCCCACTACTGCCCACAGGATAGGTATGGTGTCCACTACTGCCCACAGGATAGGTATGGTGCCCACTACTGCCCACAGGATAGGTATGGTGTCCACTACTGCCCACAGGATAGGTATAGTGCTCTGCCGCTGCGTTTCATGCGCCATCAATGTAAAGAGAGGGAGCAGGCCGCCCGCCACGCTTGGTCTGCTAGTCATGTACCAGTACAAGGATCATTACAGACGATAGCCAAATAAAATATAGCATTTCTAGTTGCCTCGACGAGGACAGGAAGCCAACAAGAAGCAGTTGATAATGTACATGTGTGTGCAGTTAATAATGTTAAGTACAATTGAGTCTGACCAGTTACTGAATGGGTGACTGAACCGACAGGTTCGTCCTTGACTAATGGGTCCTCGATAACCATAGCAGGATTCATATTCCTGACGCTGGTATATCTTATAAGATAATAAATAATAAAATTATATAATAGTTTACTATATAAATGTTAAACTCTTTCTATTTCGTCGTCACAGAAAATGAATTTTATGGCTAACTAATACTTATATATTTGTTATAAACCTCTCGTAAAGTTATTCGTTATGTCGGGAACAGACAATCTTAGCGTTAGGATGGTATTGTGGTCGAACTACAGACCCTTCCCAGGATGAAGTTCCATAGCACTTACCAAACTCCCTTGTACCTATTTACTGCTAGGGTGAACAGGCATTAGGTGATAGCTAGGAAACATCCCCATTTTTATTTACAATTTACATTTGCCCAAAACGCTATGTGTACTAGTGGCTTTAGGTATTGTATGTACTATCTCTATCTTTAAATCCAACATTATGTATGTAACTCAATGTATGTACCTTTACCTGAATAAAAAATCTAAATCTAAATTTCATTGGGTCGGGGGGACAGGCAGCCAGAGTTTATTCCTACATGTTAGGCTTGTATCAAGGTTCCCCCCCCCCCACTACCAAGGTCGAATTACTGACCCCGCCCAGGATGTAACCCCACAACAGCTGACCAACTGTACCCACTTACTACTCAGTGAACAGAGCATTGGGTGATAGGAAATGTGCCCAACCATTTCTGTCCCGCCTGGGATTCGAACCCGGAATTTTCGATTGTGCGACGAGAACGAGCCCGACTGTACTACCGGAACCCTATATATTTATTAGCTTACTGTATACTGTGCACGCCATGTTAATCTTGTGGGCTGGAGCATAGGATCACAGAGAGTATTTGTTGTTTAATATTTAATATTACAGACGTGTCAATGTCTTAGAACAGTTTCTTTGCATAATACTAAAACATTAGATATCAGACATGGAATAATAACAATATTATTATTGTTGTTGTTATTATTATTATATAATTACATTGGACAAAAGACCATGAGGCTGCGCTTTTATGGATAAAAATTTATTTGAATTCTTACTTTGTGTTAGGCATTTTTGCGATGAATCCGTCGAGAGATTTCAACATCGTTTTGAATAGTTGTCTGTTGTTACTACTACTGTAAGTTATATTACTGTTTTGCTGTATTTTCTACTGGTACTTAACAGTTGTGCACAATAACATGATACAGAGTGGATTGAATTCGCGATTCTTTAATTCCCTAAAAACACACACTACTCTCTGTGCCATGATGGACTAAAGTTTCTCAACCTGAAGTTCTACATGACGTACCTGAACCTTGGAAGGCAGCAGCAAGTACCCACAACTCAATTTTCAGGAGATTCCCGCCGGCACTCAGCTGTAGGAAGTGTTTTCCACACGTTCCCATTTTCATCTCATGGTTTTCCCGTAGTTGGGAATAGGAACCTCGTTAGGCTTATTAAGGTTTCCCTAGGTCGACTACTAACCTTTTCCACGATACAACCCACAACAGTTCACTTACTCCCGGGAACCTATTAACTGCTAGGTGAACAGAGATATCATGTGAGAGGAAACGATGCCCAAACGCTTCTGTCCTGCCGCGGGAATAGATTCGAGGCTGTTATTATTGCTGGTAAAGTCGTCTTTTGTTTATTCACATTGATGCTGTAGCTGCTACTGCTTGCCCTGGTGGCTGTGGTGCAGCTCCTGCTTGTTCTGACGATTCTGCTGCTTCCTGAGACTGCTGTTCCTGCTGCTGATGGTGTCTCTGCTGTAGCTCTCTGCGCTCGTCGTATGCGACAGCGGCGGGCATGAAGAACCAGAGAAGAACTGTGACGAAGACGGAGCCTCCCAGCGCGTACAGAGAAAAGCTGTACCTGCCGCTAAGGTCTCGTATCACACCTGAGGAGATGTCATCCTTAATTATCACATTCACTCAACTCAGGTAAGTGTAAATACAGAGTCACACACACCTTAGCTGTCCTATTATTTACAAAAAGTTTTTTCAATCATTATTCATTGAATATAAAGAAGATAGAATATGGAACTCACCAAACACTGGACCTGAAGCCAGGAACCAGAAGCCGATCAAGAGGGATGTGACGCTGTAGAGAGGTACCAGGTTCTCCAGGCCCATGTACTTCAGCATGATGAGGTTCATGAGGCCTACGAAGGCGCCAACCCCGACGCCCCACACACCCATCACCAGGGCCACACTCCACATCTCATCAGCATGGCTCAGCGCTGATGCAAGAATATGAGTAGCAAGGCGTTATCAAGGTCTGAGGGATCAGTACTAGAGGCCAGGGTCTGACCAACCAGCAAGTATACTTTAGGGGGACTTTAGTTTACCTTTGTCCTGAACATAGTCGAGGACAAAGGTAAACTTACCGAGAAACGAAGAGCACCTCTGGCGCCATGAACATAACTTCTCGCCTTACAGTGCCTTAAGTCTCCCTATAACACACACCTAGTTTATGTCACCTGCCCTGTATCTACAGCAAACGGTAACAAACAATTTTCAAGCTTAGTCAATCCCAATATTGAGGCGCCGCGGTGACGCCTTTCCCAATATTACTACTCGTGCATAAGGATTAATCCTTCATGCAAACTGTACATACCATCAAGAAGAAAATTGACATGCCTTTAATTATCCAAAATACTTGTTATGAATTCTTCGTATTCTTCTCCTTTCAAGACTCCATAAGTTTAGGTTTTTTGAACGGGTTTCAAATGATTTAGGTCCTGGAATTATTCATGTTATTCGATATTCAACACTTAATTTGAAAATATTCTTTCTCGGGTACGGTGACCAAAGCTACGCAATATTCAAATATAAGACGTACTAATGAAGTTTGTACAGTGTAAAAATGCCTTTAACCGATCAAAACTATAAGGATCTCCAAAGGAAACTAGTTATATACTGGCTTTCCTTACAGCCTCAGAGTGCTGCTTGCTTTGTTAGAGACCATTAGCCACTATCACTGAGGATGAACCAGGAGCACCACAAGTTGATCGACGGTTGCAATTGTTGGTATAAAATTTACTTTGTTACCATCTACATTACAATAAGTATAGTGTGAGTGAGGGACTTACCAATGGTAGTAAAGGCGATGGTGGCAGTACCGACCATGTAAAAGCCTCGCATACTGAATCTCGGCCAGTCGGTGAGCGACGATACCACCAGCCGGGCGACTAGGTTGCAGAAGCCGGAAATTGACATGCACCACGAAGCTTGCACCTGCGTGTATCCTTTCTCGCGCACCACCACCGGCACCAACATTAACATGTTGACGTATCCAATAACGTTGAAACAGCAGCCGAAGGCTATGATCGCAGCGCGAGGTGACCTGAGGAGTGCGAAGTTTCTTGCCACACTAACTGCAGCCTTCACTAACGATGCAGTAATGCCACCATAACAACTGGTGAAAAGAGATTCCTTTCCACTCGTTGATATCATCTTCTTCCTCCGCGACTTGACGTGCCACTCCACAGGATGCAAGAGAGCAGCAGCGGCTATGTTGTTAAGTAGGACGGCAGCCACTATGAGGCAGGCGCCCTTAATGCCGTACTGCTCCTGTAGGAAGGTGATGGCAGGCGGCCCCACTATCTGGCTCATGCATGCACCCATGCTCAGAAAGGCGTTTGCTCGCCCAAGACGTTTCTTGAAGTATAACGGTAAGATGGTCATCAACACCAGAACTGACATCCCAGAGCCGAAACCTTGAAATTAAATAGAGAATATTGAGGTATTATTGAGTTGTACACATGTATAAAGCAGTATAAATAATATATATATCTTCTCTACATATATATTTTTGTATAGTCTTTATGGATATTTATGTATTGAAAACCATAAACATAATCTATTTTATTTTACTTTTAAATGCTAAAACGTGATAATGCTTATTGCCGAGCTCCACAGCCTAATATGCCACCATGTGGAGGTATTCATGTACCCATGAAGGACTTACTTGTTAGCAAGGAAAAAGATATAAAGAGGAACCAGGCAGACGTAGCGAAGGCAGAGATGCCCAACCCAACGCTACCTAGGACAGCTCCCACCAGGGCCACCTTCCTGTGCCCAAACTGTTCGACTGCGGGGCCCATTAGGAATGAGGCCACGTTCCCGACGAACCCTCCAGTGTTGAAGATCCAAGCGTTTGTTGTCGAAGATGTTCCCAAATCTTCGAGAAACTTGGAGAACAAGATGCCATAGCACGTCGAAGTGGTAGTAACGATTGACTGAAGGAGAGCATTATGGAAATATTTACACAAACATCTCAAATCATAGAATAACAATGTTAATTGTTTTCACAGACTCAGACACAAGTTTGGATATGCGCGCTGAACGTTACTTAAAATGCACACAGTAGGCACTCCTGTAGTTTTATTGACTAAGACAGCACGGTGTATAACTGGCCAGCCGAGGTCCACGTACTCTGGGTCTGTGAGAGAACTGAGCCTGCTGGGAGCACGGCTGGTGACTGTCTGTCTGGCATGACGTCAGAGGTCTACTCGCCTGTGATTGGTTATGTCTCAACGGACATACAATTTGTGTATAACATATCTATTATAACTGTATTCGTATTAATTATGAACTAGATTAACAACAATTACAAGACCCTTCGCTTGTCATTAAAAGTTTTGTCGAAATTATACGTTCAGGTGTTCCTTGTGGCTTTAATATGAAGACCGTGTAAGTAAGAGTAATGATAAAATTAATCATTGAGGTTCATGAAAGTCTTGGAAGTCGATGTGATGCGAACAGACAGAACTGAAGAACAATCAGAGAGCAACTTTTGAACTGTACATCTCTAGCACTCACAGTGAACTCCCGCAGGTGACAAAGAAAGCTATTTATATATATTTAGGCAATGGGTGCAAGCATTACCGTTAACTCATCATGGTGCTCCCGGGGTCACGTTAACAACTTGAGCAACACATATACAACACAACTCACAACACTCGCAACACATCACACACATTGTAAGAGCACTCAACCACATTCTGTGGTTGAGTGCTTTATAACTCGCTTCATTATGTTGTCTAACAAATCTCTAACCCTGTCCATAGAGGACAGAAGAAAATATACATGTGTTTTTTACCATTGTAGATGAACGGCCGCGTCTGTGGTAGTAATTATCAAAAGAAGGCGCCAAGCCGCACGTATGTGATATAAAAAACGGATCACAACACACAACAAATGCAACACATACACAACACTAACCCAAACAAATAATATACAGTCACTGGAAGCACAATAACTTACCCGAGTACAGTACTAGACCTCAGGTTTATAACCCAACATAAGCAAGGAAACCCAAACATAAGCAAGGAAACCAAACAAAACCCGTTCACATACAAAACTGATGAAGCATGCCAGGGCGACAATATATCCCCAGCCTCCGTCAGGCACTTCCTTCTCGTCATCCTGCGTCGAGTCCCTTCCTTGGCTAGTTATGTTTAGGTCGGTGGTAGTCTGTACTTCTGCTGGCAGACCAAGCTCTCTCGTTTCTACACTGATATCGATTTGTGTATGATTTTCGTCGTTTGTTTTCAGAGTCGTGTAGTCTCCGTTTTCATTGTCGTGAGAGTTGGTGGGACATGGAGGAAGAGGCGGGCTGTGGTAGCAAGCTTGGGCAGGAGTGTTGGTCACGCTGTTCTCTCCTTCATACTCCTTCGCCAGGCTCCGCTGCTCCACTTCTTCACTAACATAGCTCTCATTCCGGTAACCAGTTCCCACAACCGGTATTCGTTGATTCTCGGCAGCGAGGGACAAGTTAAATTTGGACATTATAATGGTAAAGACGTGATTTGTGATTTTAGTTTCATATAATGAGGTGTTTTGTTGTTTGATTATTTATACTATGTTGTTATTGTTTAACACGGTTATGCCCAATGACTGAAGTTCTTCATAGGCACAAATGTGCTTTTAGTGGTTAGTTGAAGTCGAAATAAAACTAATTTCTTTGAGGCAATTGGTCGGTGAGATCCTTGTGGGGCGGCCGACTATGGTGCACTGTGTCCTGGCCAGACGTGAGGGGCAGACAAGTAATGTCTTATCATGCTTCATTTTGCTTTCTATTGCCAGACTTGCATAAAAAGATGTTTCGTTGCCCAGCATTAATGAAGACTCGACGCACACTATTGGTTCCCATACATGTAAGAGTCAATGGAAGTGACTCGCTGATGACGGACCAGCCACCATTACCGTGTAAATTCTTGTAATACTGTTATTTTGGAGATCTGGAACTTGACTCGGATAGGAACGTCGCCACTTTTTTTTCTACCTCTCCACGAGTGTATCCCTCCACTGAAACGTTAAGATCACACGTGCGACAAAATGTACAATTGAGCAGAGGTAGTTGGATGAACAATCGACCAGACAGTTAGATGAACAATGGACCAGGTAGCTCACAGAACTGCCGGCCAAGATAGCTCTCCCTTGAACCACAGGCCCAGGCCGCCGGTCTCTCCTACTAAGCCTTTACAAAAACTTTTTGCAGAAAATTGCACTGAACATTGACCGATAAGCTTTGTTCAGTTTAGTCTAAATCTAGTGTGTGTGTGTGTGGGTGGGTGAGTGTGTGTGGGTGGGTGTGTGTGTGTGTGGGTGTGTGTGTGTGGGTGGGTGAGTGTGTGTGTGTGTGTGTATGCGTACTCACCTATTTGTGCTTGCGGGGGTTGAGCTTTGGCTCTTTGGTCCCGCTTCTCAACTGGTGTGTGTGTGTGTGTATGTATTCACCTATTTGTGCTTGCGTGGGTTGATCTCTGGCTCTTCCGCCCCGCCTCTCAACTGTCAATCAACTTCCCTCCCCTCCCCCCCACACACACACCCAGGAAGCAGCCTGTAACAGCTGTCTAACTCCCAGGTACCTATTTACTGCTAGGTTAACAGGGACATCAGGGTGAAAGAAACTGCCCATTTGTTTCCGCTATCGCTGGGGATTGATCTCCAGACCCTAAGATTACGAAGTCCGAGCGGTTTCCACTCAGCCATCATGTCCCCGTGTGTGTGTGTGTGTGCATTAAATAAAAGTCTATGATACCTATCACAGTGTGTGAAATAGGAGCTCTCTTCCCTCTCTGATATGTGTAGAGTATATGTGCTTATCACACAATGTTGCTGGTGTGTACACTTACATTTATGACTTTCTCACTGTCGCTTATTAATTGGTAGCCACACACACAACATGTGTGCTCATGCTAGGACGGTTGACATGGTAGCCACACACACAACATGTGTGCTCATGCTAGGATGGTTGACATGGTAGCCACACACACAACATGTGTGCTCATGCTAGGACGGTTGACATGGTAGCCACACACACAACATGTGTGCTCATGCTAGGACGGTTGACATGGTAGCCACACACACAACATGTGTGCTCATGCTAGGACGGTTGACATGGTAGCCACACACACAACATGTGTGCTCATGCTAGGACGGTTGACATGGTAGCCACACACACAACATGTGTGCTCATGCTAGGACGGTTGACATGGTAGCCACACACACAACATGTGTGCTCATGCTAGGACGGTTGACATGGTAGCCACACACACAACATGTGTGCTCATGCTAGGACGGTTGACATGGTAGCCACACACACAACATGTGTGCTCATGCTAGGATGGTTGACATGGTAGCCACACACACAACATGTGTGCTCATGCTAGGACGGTTGACATGGTAGCCACACACACAACATGTGTGCTCATGCTAGGATGGTTGACATGGTAGCCACACACACAACATGTGTGCTCATGCTAGGACGGTTGACATGGTAGCCACACACACAACATGTGTGCTCATGCTAGGACGGTTGACATGGTAGCCACACACACAACATGTGTGCTCATGCTAGGACGGTTGACATGGTAGCCACACACACAACATGTGTGCTCATGCTAGGACGGTTGACATGGTAGCCACACACACAACATGTGTGCTCATGCTAGGACGGTTGACATGGTAGCCACACACACAACATGTGTGCTCATGCTAGGACGGTTGACATGGTATAGGGCACTAATTTTAACAAATATTGTTAGACGTGTTCTCCGTTCCTGACTCCAGGTTCCTGCAAATTTAGCTCCACGGCGTCTTCCGTTGATTCCGTGTCATCGACTTATTCAATTTACGAAGCTTTTTACACTTTTTAGCAACATGAAAAAATTCTTAATGATAATATACAGGGTGTACAGTATATATGTTTTCCGCCGCGGGACTTGTGGCAACAGTGCGGGGACTCCTGCCACACAGTCTACACAAAACGCCGCTCCCTCTGTGGCAACTGTGACAGGAATCCGTAAAATGTTTTAACGAAGGTTTAGGTTTATGGCGGGTTGGTGATAGTTTTAGTGTTGGTGGGGAGAATTTGAGTCTGTGAGCGTCACAGCCTTGAAAACGATGATCCTCCATGATGACAACAAATCCTGAGTACACAATTATACAAGTATTAAATTTGTCGACAATATATTTTGCTTAATTTTGAAGTACAGAAAAAATGACAGATGGTCAGGGACTAAATTCGCCACGACGATCCGACCGCAGTTTCACTCCCTCAGAGGAAAGGACAGAAATGTCCTCTTTGAGGATATCCAATTTTCTACAGTTTTGCGGTCACCGTTTGGCGCAGAAATGTATAAAAAGATTTCGCGAAGGTTTCGGTGTAGGGGAGGGAGAGAGGGCCGAGTGTGTCATGGTGGAAGAAATGGCACGGCCGTGCTCCTCGGGATACCTGGAACATACCTGGAGAAGGTTTCGGGAGTGCTTCTACTCCCCCGAGCCTGGCCCAGATGTGTGTCATCTACCTTGTAGTTATTTGCAGAGAATAAATCACATCAAATCACGGAGAATAAAGGTGTGGTTGCCACTCCCAAACTTATCTAAAAACAACAGCTCTCAACACGGACGGTCAAAGGTCAGCGCCGCCTTTTTTCTGTATTACTATTTCTCTCTAATAATTCAGATCGGGGTTCGAGGGTTGGTATAAGTTGAAGGGACCCAAGGACCGGTAATGGAGAGTGGTAAGAGGAACCCCACAGTATCTTGTACGCCTTGATCATGTCCATCTGTGGTATTTGAATTTATTGCGATTTGGTTTAGAATTTATTAAATTCTTCTGAGCTAACTCATCATTGTTTTGTTTCCACAAATAATCAGTGTATTTCAGTAACGGAAAGAGGATAATCATAATTATAATTATATTCAACTGTATTTATTTAATTTATCAATATTTTTTAAACAAACATAAAACAGGTGTTTTATTGTCAATGTAAACACAATATCGAAATATTTTGTTTTTAATAATATTTTAGGAGAAAACAAACAATAATAATCAGATTCATTTATGATGCAAAACGAGTTTACAAAATAATTTGAAATTAATATTAATTTACAATTGTAGTTAAAATCTAAAGAACTAACAATGTTCGAACTGGGGTGTGAGGGTGTCCAAGTCCTGGGGCCAGATTCACGAAACCACTTACGCAAACACTTACGAACCTGTACATCTTTTCTCAATCTTTGGCGGCTTTGTTTCCAATTATTAAATAGCTAATGAGCTCCGAGGCACCAGGAGGCTGTTTATAACAATAACAACAATTGAATGGGAAGTTTTCATGCTTGTAAATGGTTTAATAAATGTAACCAAAGCCGTCAAAGATTGAGGAAAGATGTACACGTTCGTAAGAGCTTGCGTAAGTGCTTTCGTGAATCTGGCTCCTGCCTGCTACCCCGGTGCACCGCCGGGAGCTCGAACACCCGCGGATTCACAGGCTCTACACCGGCCACGAAACGTTATCATCAACTGAGTAAAACTCTACTTTTCACTCTGATTTACCTCCAGCACTCTGGCACGGTGGCATGGGTCACCCTATCCCAGTCACTCTTGTGTACGACAGACACCTTTGCAATATAGGAAGCAACGGTGGTCAGCATGTTGGACTGGGACACTCCCAGACCCAAGTTCGAAACCTACTGGTATTCTAGATTTTAATAAAGACACACACACACACACACACGTATATTTTATATTACATTCACAAGTACACATACATAAACATACAAAAATATTACATTATATTTACAATCTAAACTAACACATCAAACATCAGGGTCATCTTTTGATCAGCCAATCAGAAGAGAGATCAGAAGAGAGCCCCTGACACTGAACAAAAACATCATGCGCCATGTGATGCGTATTACAGCATATGTTCATTCCATTACACACACACACACACACACACACACACACACACACACACACACACACACACACACACACACACACACACACACACACACATTCAGTATAGCCAATAATTATAAGAATAACAAGTATTAAAACAAACGAAGCAATTGAGACCCCAGCTCGTAGTTCTTAACAGGTAAACAATTCAGTTATAAAAACAATGTCATAATGAGTCAAAGGGACTCTAAATTGACCCCTAAGGGAACACTGAATTGGCCAAAAAGACACTGAACCAAGTGACTATAATTAGACCAAATAAATACTGGATCAAAAGAAAACTTATTTGACTATTGAACTTTTGACCAAAGGGTCATTGATTTAACCAGAGGAAGACTAGATGGACAAAAGACACTAGATGCATCAAAGGAATAGTTGATGGACCAAAGGGTCACTAGATGGACCAAAGGAACACTAAATGGACCAAATAGACACTAGATGGACCTAATTAACACTAGATTGACCAAAGGGACACTAGATTGACCTATTTAACACTAGATGAACTAATGGGACACTAGATGGACCAATGGGACACTAGATGGACCAATGAGACACTAGATGGACCAATGGGACACTAGATGGACCAATGAGACACTAGATGGACCAATGGGACACTAGATGGACCAATGAGACACTAGATGGACCAAAAGAACACTACCTGGACCAAAGATATACTAGATGGATCAAATGGACGCTGAATGAACCATGTGGTAATGGTCTTACTTTCATCTCGAAGAATTTTGGCCGTGTTCGAGACTTTAGCAGGAAGGTTCGATTGAACCGACACTTAAATGTTCGTAATTGGGGACCTGGTTGTAGACCGATTGGCGGATCGAATTCGAGGGGAAAACTAGTAGGATAAGGCTTAATATGAGCTATGGGAAGGGATGGCTCTAAGCTTAGGAACAAGAGCCAGAAGTCTCCTTGTCCAATAACTGTGTAAACAATTTACACACTGACTATACCAACTGGGCCAGGTTTACTAGAGCCTTAGCGAGTTGTTTTATGGTTTCGTTTCGTGCATTCAGAATTTAGTTGATTCATTTGGGTTCCATTTGGTGCCCTCGCCAAACTCAACCCCATTTCGCAAACCGTCCTTAGGCTAAGCTCCTTGCAAGCAGCGGCCGACCCATCCATTTAAATTAATTTAAATTCATCAAATTTAAGGTATTGTGTATTAAAAATATCTTTTTCTCATGTATAAATTAATATTATTATGTATAGTTAGTGTTAGGTTAGGTGTTTAGGGTCTGTTGGCAATTATTTGTATTCGTAGTACGTTGTAAAACATTTACAGTTACGATTCGAATGTAAGCGAAGCACTGTTCGAGAAATGTTCGATCATCATCAGTTGTGAGTCGTGTGTAAACCGTTTTTCCTTTACTGTGCGACAGGATTAACGAGCATTTGATCTTTGCTGATGAGGACGGGTTACCATTTAGTGTAACGTCTTAATGTAATTTGTAACGATAAAAACCCGATTTTGAATATGCAGTACGTTTAAAAATTGATAAATGCATCTTTGAAGTCTGCCGCCGCCTGAACAAGCCTAGCCCAGTGACAGAGTGCCGTATGGATTTCATCCAGACTCAAGGATTCTTTGGCGAGTTTATGTCCCATTTTGGTCCTCTCGATACCCATTATACTTTTGGTACCTATTTGGTAGTCTCGGTATTCAATCTGTCTTCTCACTACCCATTTGGCCCTATCGGTTCTCATTTAGTCCTCTCAGTACGAATTTGTTCCTATTGTTACCCATTTGATCTTCCCTATGTACATTTGGTGCTATCAGTACCTATTTACATGTGCTAGGGTGAGAGACATCGTCAGCTAAAAGCCCAGAATTCTACACACCGTCTAGCTGCGGGAATCTAGCATCTGTTTCCTGAAAATTAAGAGTTAATAACACCTGTGGAAAGAACACCTGCAGAATTATTAGAGGGTATTTGGCTTCCGTTGTAGTTATTACGTATGTGTGTTTTTGTTACGTGTTGATTTATTTGCTATTTGTTGTATTAATGAATTCTTAAGAGAATAATTAGGGTGTCTACATGCCTGAAGACTTTGTCGTAAATATCATCATCGTGTTTTATTTTAGTATTATTATTGAGACAATCCGTAGAAGCCATGGTGAGGATCCGAACCTATGAGGTGTGTATTCCCAGGCTATTTGGAAGCCTATCCTCATCACGGCTCCTACCGATTTTCTCATATATACGTCACGCCACTGTGATTTCTCTCTGTATTATTATTATTGTTGTTGAGAAAAACATGTGATATATAACTATATATTATATATATCACGTTAGTGTGATTACTATTGTTTTTAGGATTATTATCATCATTATTGTTATCATTATTATTTGTATCATTATTATTAGTAGTAGTAAAGGTAATGTCTTCTCACAGATATAATAACGATTATTGGTGTATGTGTAATTTAGTCGTGAACTATGTCCAGGTCTACAGTATACCTGCTGGGTGCTCCAGTAGCCTATTGTGGTATCCCTAATCCCTCACGTGTGTGTTGTGGCAAATGAAGAGAACAGTCTGGTATGTGAGTGTGTGTGAGCTGGGGTATTAGTGCATGTTGTTCTTTGTGTCTATCAATGGGTAAATTCTTGTCAGAGTCTCACCAATACAGTCGGGGATGGTGTCTGGGGTCCAGGTGGCATTGTTGCAGGTGGAGATGGTGGTGGTGGTGGTGGTGTTGGTGGTGTTGGGATCACCAGCGATGCAGGTGTAGCTCACCACCTGGCCCCACTCTGCTACCTGGTTGGTGAAGTTGGCGATCACACCGTCTGGTGGCGCTGGAGGCGAGGCCAGACACACTGCAAGAAGGCACGGAGGGAGAGTGAGTGTTGGATATACTATGAGCGCTGGAGTAAAGATGATTGTTGCAGAGCTTACAAGCACAGGAGTAACCTCATTTTGCCTCCTTCCACACTCACTCTTTGTAACATAATATAGAGACCAATAAACCATAATATAAATGGTGGAGAGCGGGAATGGGGCCCTGAGAACTACAGACGCTGCCACACAATTCTAGGTACTCTGACCAGTAAGGAACCTAATGGTACTCATAAATTATATTCATCACTCTTAAATGGTACTTAACACTCAGTGATATTTGTAACTAAAGAAGCATGCAAACGCTAAAGGGAGAGCGCTGCACACTTGTAACACATTTTAGAAGTATTTAAGTATATGGATGGAAAGATGTTCGTTATTTAGAACGTACATGAGACCTGTATTGGATTATGCAGCAGCGATAACATACAACTGAGTGGAATACAAAGATACTAAATATAAAAAAGGTTGTATGAGCTGTGTATTGTATTAGTTGTATGAGATTGTGATCCGGGATAGTCCTAGAATCTGTTGATGGACACTGCCGAGGAGTGAGCAATCTGATATAAACTCATGGATTGATTAGTTTATATTTGTTCCTTAAACTGTCTTATCATCTTAATTTTATGATATAAATTATCCCAATAGGTGTCTTACTGCTCTAATGGTAAACTATACTTTATTTGTCCAATATATATATCACATTTCAAATTGTAAGCTGAATGTTACTTTATGGCAAGAATGTAAAGCTGCATTTGGACTGTTGTAAACCTGTTTAGTTCAGCCATCATTGTAAAGATTTAGATAAGTACATTAAACATTCGACGGTTAGAAAGGGAGGTCCAAGAACTAACAGTCGAACCTGCAGGCACAAATAGGTGAATGCAAATAGGTGGATACCGACCACTGAGGCAGGCGAAGGTAGGGTCGAGGGTGGTCCAGCCGGTGGCGAGGCAGGTGATGGTGGTGTAGGTAGCACCTGAGAGGGACATTTGTGGCGGGGGACAGGTGTAGTTGAGAGTCATCCCCACCCAGTAGGGTGGACCTCCGCCCCCTAATACAGCTCCGGCCGGGGTTGGTGGGGGGGCAGAAGGCGCAGCTGCAGGAAGATAAGGCGTGAGGAATGTTGGTACCATATACATATAGACGCGTGCGCGCTCACTCATACACACACACACACACCTGTCTCACATCTAATATACATCTGACTTACCTACATATATATTCCAGACATTAAAGAATTACCTGTACCACACCTAACTCGTCTGTCCAAATACTCAGTCAACTACATGCCCCGTCATACGTCATATGATCATACTTCATAGGATCAATTCTATAGTATGACTGCAGAGTTCCTTATGTTGCCACATGCCCCGTAAACCAGTACGCTAAAACAGAAGCGGAAAATAAACGGGAGAAAAGGAGGAAACTCTACCTCCATTTAAACCTTTAACCTAAATATCACAGTAACAAGGTTATCACAAATAACCAAACTCAATTACGGGCTCACCATAGCCTGTGCTACATGGACATTTCGTTCTGAGTAGCTAAATCTAAAACAACAACATGTTCCGAATGCGGATTCGCATTTGTGTTCTAAGGGTGACTCACACGCTCGCTCATCCACCACATGTTCCAGTAACTCAACCCACCTGCCTGCCTCACTCAACCACCCACACCCACCCATTAATTACACCCACAGTCTTCCACCTACGCCTCACACCCACCTACCTGCCTGGCCCACACACCTAAGTACATGCCAGTTTACCCATTTACCTGTTAATGCATGCCACCTCCCAGTACGACACACCCACCCCGTGCATGACACCACCTGTGCCTGCGTGACACACCCACCCCGTGCATGACACCACCTGTGCCTGCGTGACACACCCACCCCGTGCATGACACCACCAGCGCCTGCGTGACACACCCACCCCGTGCATGACACCACCAGCGCCTGAGAGACACACCCACCTGACCTGCAGACGAGGTACTCCGAGGGCAGAGTGGACCAGTTGCCGGTGTCTTCACACGTGATGATGGTGGAGGCGTTGAGGTCAGGAAACAGCTGGCCGGATGGACACGATATGTTCACCTGGAAGTAGAATGGAGCCGACACTGACTTACGTTAACACGAAAGTGGCACTTACAGAAGAGGTAACATACACGGTAGCCTCACTGTGGCTTGACCCCCTCTCCCTCCCCACACTTTTCTTGTATCTCAGTCATCCCACCTCCCACCCTTAGCCTACCATTCTCGTGCCTCTACCTTGCTACCCCCACTAGCATAAAGCAATATCCATAGTCTTCCCTGATGACCGGGGTAAGGGGTGGTAAGTACCACAACTGGTGGCCAGGTGATGCGGGTGAGTACCCCCTCACTTGGTGACCAGGTGAAGCGGGTGAGTACCCCCTCACCTGGTGACCAGGTGAGGGGGGGGGGTGGGAGGGGGAGACGGGAGTACCTACCTGTGTTCCGACACTCCTGGTGACGCCGTCCCACGAGGAGGTGATGGGCGTCGTCACCGTCTGAGGGTTGGCCAGACACACTGCAGAAGAAAATGAAACACTTTATTGTCCGTGTGTGTTTACCTTCATCTCTAATACTATACGACGATGAGTATAGGCCTACTGGTGTGTAGGCCGACGCTGAGTGTAGGCCTACTGGTGTGTAGGCCGACGCTGAGCAATGTCAGTCATGCACCAGTTGTCTCAGTCAACTCTTCATGGTGAATTGTCCATGTTGCTATGTTATACACGGTGAGTTTGGACTGGTGCCGTGTTGGCAGTTTACATTACCCGAATGTAAAACATTTATCTGAACCTGACCAGACTGAGTTACTACGACATACAGGACTCTCAACATAGCCAGGACTGCTGTTGACAACATGAAGTAGGAAGAGGAGGAGGGAGAAGAGTGGAGACGGGGTGTGATGGAAGCTTAGAGTTGGAGAGTGAGAGGCAGCAGCCGTACTGGAGTATGACTTACACTGCGTGCAGAGTAAGGGCGGGCCGGCAGGGTCCCAGGTGGAGTTGGCGCCACACACGACGGTCGTTCTCGACAACGGTGTGCTGTTGTTCTGAGGACGAGTCCAGCAAACTGTAGTGGGTTGCATATCTCAACTGCTCGGCCACCACCTCGCATGCCATAATAAATGTTGCACACCGCCTTGTTATTACAACTGTCATCTACATGCACAGTAATGCAAGGACTCGGAGGATACATGCCCCAGTTGTTACAGAGAATGAGGAAATTTACATGAAATAAGACGTTGAATGGTGGAAACTATCACAGAGGGTGGAATTGATGGGGTGCCTGCTTGTGTATATAATGGGCCCAGGAATTATGCTCAAGCTGGATAATTATGATCAGGGGGTGTAGGGGTGGAATATGAGGGAGGGCAGGGTGGGGTGTGAGGGTGGACAGGGTGGGGTGTGTGAGGGAGGGCAGGGTGGGGGGGGGGGTGAGGTTCTCACCTGGCTGGTGGGGATGAAGAAGCCAGACGAACAGTTGTAGTTAATCTTGACCCCCTGGACGTTAGAGGTGAGGTTATCACGGACCATGTTGGCACCAGGGGTCGGAGGGTCACCAACGCATCCTGTGGGTGGTCACCAGTAGTCACCAGGTCTTGCTCCACCACCCGCTCACCAAGTGTGAGTGTGAGTGTGAGTGTGTGTGTGTGTGTGAGTGTGTGTGTGTGTGTGTGTGTGTGTGTGTGTGTGTGTGTGTGTGTGTGTGTGTGTGTGTGTGTGTGTGTGTGTGTGTGTGTGTGTGTGTGTGAGTGTGTGTGTGTGTGTGTGTGTGAGTGAGTGTGTGTGTGTGTGTGTGTGTGTGTGTGTGTGTGTGTGTGTGTGTGTGTGTGTGTGTGTGTGTGTGTGTGTGTGTGTGTGTGTGTGTGTATGTGTGTGTGTGTGTGCCATACCTTTGTAACATGGTTGTGGAGGTTGCCAGCCGAGGCTGGTGCAGGGGATGGTCTGGGTGGTGCTGGTGAAGTTGAGGACGTAGGTGGGGGTGCAGGTGGCGGTCACCAGCGCGCCCACCATCCACGTGGTGCTGTTCACCCAGTCCGTCGCGCTGTTGTTGACCGCGGGGGCGCCCAAACACACTGTCAAACACAAGCAAGCACAAACACGTATTAGCAAATACACCTATCACAACTCCTGAGGACTTGCTGTCTACTGACAGACTCCTTCGCGAAGAAGCTTCCTCTAACACACAGAAATCACATTAGCGTGATGCATCAATGATGCATCATTCGGACGTAGGTTCGAATCCTCGTCACGGCCCTTGTTGGATGTGTTCAACCTTCCTCTAGCTTCCTTACCATTACAAGCGAGGACCTCGGACGGGTCGAAGGTGTAAGACGACTCGTACTCTAGACAAGTAACCGTCTGTAAAGTAGTCCCGTTGACGGTGGTCATCCCAGACGGGCAGGTGAAGTTGACAGTGCCGTTCAGGCGACGGAGGTAGGTGGAGCTAGTGTTGGTGATTGAGGGAGACGGGGCGGACGGGACCTGTCCTGTACACACTGTTGGACATGGGGAAAGTTGCGTTACCTCACTATTGGAGATACTTAGCACTTCCTTCCCCCCCCCTTCCCCCCCGCACTTAATGTTTAGTTCAACATTCAGCATGAGCTTAAACCACACCCTCCAATTAAACATTATTAAACACCCTTAATTTTAAATCTATTGACCAACACTCGTTCATGTTTAAGGCAACGTATGTGCGTGGGTTTTTTTTATTCAGCTTTTCAAGGTAAACTCAAATATTCACAATAAATTAGTATGTCATGTATGCACTTATTCATAAGCAAGATATTGACTATAAACAAGTGCGAGAACGGGTTGCGTTTTTTGTACTTTTATGGGCGAGTGTGTTTGTATGCGTGTTCGTGCGTATTATTTGTTTTGTAGGTAAGTGCATAAGGAATGTATGTATGTATGTAAGCATATATGTATTAACTATGTATGTATGTTTGAAGTATGGAGAAGAGTGGGAGGACTGACCGTCAACGGCCAGACATGGGAGGAGCGTGGAGGGGTACCAGCCTCCCAGGACGCCCACGCACATCACTGTCTGCTCCACCACGCTCACGTTCCCTCCCACGAAGTACCCGGGGTAACACCTGTGGGAGACGCACCTCTGGTCAACATCTGTGGGAGACGCAGCACCTGTGACGAGTGGCGGAGAGTAACACCTGCCACCAACGGGGTTAACACCTGTGAGGAACACCTGTGAGAAGCCAAGTGGCTATGACGCCGAAGCCATGACTCCGAGACACCGACGTCAGGTTCGATTAAAGCGTATTTAAACCTGTTTTGATGTGTAATTACCAACCCAATTGTCTTCCCCTTGTGGTCGAGAACCTTTGAATGCTGGGTTAAAGGTATCACATCCCCAAGTTCTTGACTTACATGGAGTTCGGAAGGTATACCTCAGGCTGCGAGCAGTCGCGTCCAACAGCCTAGTTGGCCAGTCCAGCAACGAGGAGGCCTGGTCGACGACCGGGCCGCGTGGACGCTAAGGTCCGAAACCGCCTCAAGGTAGGTAAGGTACCATCCGGTACTACAATCCCAGTTTTACTAGATATCCGCCCACACTCTGGTGTTGGTGACAATATCTCTATGAGAGAAGACAATATGTGGATGTAATGATTTCCGTGTGTATGGAATACATCACAGATTTTTCCATTCCTTGGTACACGGGGAAAACAAAACACCGGCAAGCAATCCTGGTCTCTGATGACAGTGGTTGAGTGCTTGAGGCAGTTAGTGAGCTTCCTGTCGTCAAGCACCTCGATAAACGATCACATCTAAGCGACGATAATATTAGTCTAGTTGGCAATAGTTTTATGCTTTAGTGTTTTTGTAATTGAGAGTTAGATTGTTTTAACAGTAATATATAGCAGTGTGGAGACACTTAAAAAATTATTGAATACAATTCTATTATGTCAGAATAAACTTATAATATGTCTGACGTGTTGCAGTGACTGTTTTACCCGTCTAGATGTGTCACCTCGCCCACTGTGACTCACCTGAAGGTGGCGACGGTGGCCATGGTGGTGGTGTTGTCCCACTCTCTTGTCATGTTACCAGCGGCGACCGGGGCATTACTCACACACCCTACAATGACACATAATCCACACATTGGACAGGTACTATACACAACATAATACACCTCAAGAATAAAGGAAAGTGCAGAAGGCCTATTGGTCCAAAGCAACAGCTATTTATACCTAACAAAACTGTATATATATAAATATATATACATACACAGAGCGTGTATATATATATACACACACAAAAGGAATAGGGGTGGTAGGAAAAGAAATTATTAAAGTGATTATATGAATAATCACTCACTATATATTACCTTTCTAATGAATATAAATTAATCTTTTTAAATCTCTCTTCATTACACACAAATCACAATATCGTGATGCATCAATGCGTGTTGCGTCTGGGATCCTCTCGGACGTAGGTTCGAACCCTCGTCATGGCCCTTGTGGATTTGTTCTCTCTTCATAATTTACTGTAGATTTATATAAACTACTCTCGACGACGAATGTACACACATTTGTGAATAAACTATTTCAATATGAGATATTTCTAATTCCCGGCATTTGCTTTACCTTTATCTGTAATTTGTTGTAAGAATGTGTCCATTAAATATTATGGTGGTGAAAACTGAACTGCATAATCTAAATGGGGCGTAACAAGGGCGAAATAGAGTTGATGAATATTACATATTCTGTTGTTGACACTTAGTGTTATGAATCATAGTCTACTATTTACCTTATTTCGAACCTTTCATACTAATTTCTAGGCATAAGATCCCTACTGAATAAGACACCCAGATCCCTTTTACGTTGAGATTTGGCCAGTTCCACATTGTCCAGCTGGTATATGTTAACTCTAATATCATATATACCCTGTGGCTACAGTCTCCTGACTGACGGTCTGGTCAACCAGGCTATTAGAGGCCGCTGCACGCAGTCTGACGTGTCTAAATCGCTCATATATAGAAGCAACATAAATCCTAGGACAGAGCCCTCAGCCAAACTCACTGACCACAGTTCAACAAACTACGCTGACCATGGAACCACCGGTAACTATAAACTGAAATTAACAAGAGCATTTACCTAGTGGACCGTAGAGTTGACAGATGGCGCTGGTGACCCCAGCCTGACCGGCTAGGGTGGTGGCGGAGAGGGTGCCGGGGTTGATGGCGTTAATACTGGTGGAGGTGGAGGTAGAACTGGTGGAGGTGGTGGTATTACTGGTGGAGGTGGTGGTATTACTGGTGAAGGTGGTGGTATTACTGGTGGAGGTGGTGGTATTACTGGTGAATAGCATGTTCATATTGGAGTAGGAGGAGGTGGTGGTGGGTATGGTGAGGATCCGCCAGTAAGACCCAACCGGAGAGCTGCCCGCTAGTTTGATCAACGCAGCATCAGGTGCGTATAATCCTCCACCCGTCCAGGTACCCAAACTGTGGGAGAGAGCGAAGATAAGGGTGGAGCTCAGCTTGGCGCACTTACACTCTATCACTTGTGCGACAGTGCACAATAGGAAGTTGTTTTCACATATCCATTCACTAAAACATTGATTGTAACCATGATATATAAGTGCTTCCGCCTACAGTTTAGACCTATTGTCTTGTGTAGGACCCTCTGTCCTGCGTGATAGTGAATACCAGCATTATCCTCACTTTAATAAGACTTAATCGAACTCCTCAGACTATGCAAAATTATAATTAATTTTGTCAATAAAGATGTTAATAATAATAATAATAACAATATCACTACCTGTACCTCCTTGAAAAGCCACTAGCGCGCATACCGTAACATCAGCTCCTTAAGCTAACAAATAAAAGTAATCATAGGTACATTGTAGCAGCATTTGAATTCATATGATAACGAACATCGTTAAAAAGATAATATAGAATTATAGGGATGAAGTTGCGTTTCTACATTGTAATATACTGGGTCAGTGGGCAGCACAATATATATTCTCTCTCTCTCTCTCTCTCTCTATCTCTCTCTCTCTCTCTCTCTCTCTCTCTCTCTCTCTCTCTCTCTCTCTCTCTCTCTCTCTCTCTCTCTCTCTCTCTCTATCTCTCTCTCTCTCTCTCTCTCTCTCTCTCTCTCTCTCTCTCTCTCTCTCTCTCTCTCTCTCTCTCTCGAATTGTTTACTTAATATTAGTGTTTTTGTATATTTTATAGCAGTCATGTTCGCCTCATGAAACATTCTGCATAATTTGTACATATATGTATGTTCATGTGTATATTGTAAGGTGCAGATGTGTATATTTTATTGAACAAATGTATATATTGCACTGTACACATGTGCACGTTGTAATGTACACCATGTTTAAACTGTACTGTACACGTGTATATTCTACTGTACATTATACTATAATGTGAGAGAGAGAGAGAGAGAGAGAGAGAGAGAGAGAGAGAGAGAGAGAGAGAGAGAGAGAGAGAGAGAGAGAGAGAGAGAGAGAGAGGATTATTTGCATTTTTATATATATTTTATAATATTGTTTGTATTTATTTATATAAATTATGCTTTGGAAGGTAGATCCGAATTGAGTTTACGTTATTGCTTCAAATGTCGTCTCCACAATAAACTTTCAGCTAATTGTATTGTAATTAGAGGGAACTGTATTCCTATTTTAGAATTGGGACTGTGTTGGCAACCCTCCAAGCTACTGGGACATATATATATATATATATATGTAATTTTATTATTAGGCATATTAGAAAAAATATACTTCCCCGCATCTCGCTATAACGTTTGTTTAACATTTTCTTATAAAAAGTATCTCCCCCTGGGAATATTTTCTAGCTCTATTGCTAGCGATGACTAGCAGTCACGGAACAGTTATGTACTCACGCGTTATTGAGTCCTATCATGACTTTGGTGGTCGTGTTGTCGGCTGAGTTCTGCAAGAGATTGTATTATGTTAGTGAAGCCATCATCTCCTCTCTTATTTCACTCCTCAATCTTTCATGTCTTTTATCGTGTCGTATCTCTTGGCTCTTTCTCTCGTATCATGCTTTCTTTCACATCTTTCATTCTTGTTATCACGTTTTGCTGCCATTCACAAGGGATTACACAGGGCACCTTACTGAGCATGATATTATTAATTACAAAGAAATTCTAACAGCAGCAGAAAATTAGATGTAACTAAGCTGTCAGTGCGAAGTACATGGAAGTACAAGCTAAGAAAGATGCGGAATTGAAAATATATATTGTATCTGAATCTAATGTTGAACGTGCACTATTTGACAAACATATGTAGAGAGCCAGCTGGGAGAGTAAGGTGAGACCCACTCACCCTCTCCAGCTGGGAGAGGAAGGTGAGAGCCACTCACCTTGACCAGCTGGGAGAGGAAGGTGAGACCCACTCACCCTGTCTAGCTGGGAGAGGAAAGTGAGAGCCACTCACCTTGACCAGCCGGGAGAGGAAGGCGAGAGTAAAATTATTCTGAGGGAAGGCGAGGGACGCCCCTTCAGACTCGCAGAGCGCCTCAGCCTCCGTCAGGTTGTTGACGTTGGAGATCATCTTGTAGCAGATGCCAGAGTTCGACGTGTAGTTGGCCGGGCACCAGCCTGCCGGGAAGACACCTGCTGTAGGCTCTGTGAATCTCAGTGTAGAAAAAGGTCTCCAGGGAGAGATCCGAGATCAGTTTCAGTAAGAACTGTGAATCTCAGTGTAGTGAATGGATTCTAATGTTGACGACAGTAGAGTTGTAAATCATTAAGATACGCTATCACGAAGTGCCTTCATTGCTTAAATGCAGCATCTCTTATATATTTGACAATGTCACCAGGGATGCGGATGATAAGAATGATAAGAAGAATGTTGAGGGTGAAGTTAATGTTGAAGGTGAAGACAGTGTTGAAGGTGAAGACAACGTTGAAGCTGCCTCACCTGGCACCATGCACATGGAGTAGGTGTCAGGAAGGCGGCAGCTCTGGGCCCTGTACATGACGCCCTGCGCCGCCGCCACGCACTCCGAGCCCTCACTCACCTGCAAGTACACTCACTCTTATCTTCCTCATACACCGTGTGCCTGTAATGAGTAGCTTCCTTGTTATTACTTTCCTCACATCTCATGGTGGTGGGACTCATTATACAACTGGTGGGACTCATGGTACAGTTGCAGGTACCCACCTAAGAGTAGATGTGGTCTCATGGTACATGAGGTGGGTACTCATGTTACAGTAGATGTTTAACCACGTTACAGTATGTTGGGTACTCTTAGCATATTATCTGGGTACTACAGTACAGTAGATGGGGACTTACGTTACAGGTTGTGTTACAGGTGACGGTAGAGGGCAGCCACGGCATCACCATCTGCGTGTCCCACAAGCTGTGGACAATAATATATTATTACACAGCAATCTACGTGAACACACACACACACACACACACACACACACACACACACACACACACACACACACACACAGTAGTCAGCAGGTGAACAGTGAGGTTAACAAGTATGAGATTACCTGGTGTGGGCGGTGTAGTAGAAGCGGCCGGAGGTGGCGTTGGTGAGGTCGTCTGGCCCCCGCAGCACGGCCAGGGACGCCCCGACCTGCGCGCATCTGCACCACAAACACCCACGTTATCACACCTCACATACGCCAAGGGCTTCACTAACAGTGCTTACCTAACACTGATTTCCAGGACATAGCTAGGCTTACTAGCCTAATTATCCTACTAGCATAGTCATCCCTGGCGCATACTGTATTGTTTAAAACAGGAGCCTGCTTTACACTTACTAATAATTACAATGCTACGACTAAACTGGCTAGTTACTGCTGTCGCCAATAGACACACTACTATCATGTGTCTATCTCTCCATTATTTCTAGCGAATTCAAAAGTATTAAGTAACAATAATGATTTAAAAACTTATCCATCTGTATGTATATAATTTGTTTCTGCAACAAGAAGGGCCAATGTACTAGTGTTGATCAGTAACCTCAAACGAAACCCGTTTAACGTGAGTTGCTTCTGCTGGCCCTCATTTATGGCACAGTTCATGGTGAGTCTCCCTGCATCTCAGAGAGAGAGAGAGAGAGAGAGAGAGAGAGAGAGAGAGAGAGAGAGCGAGAGAGAGAGAGAGAGAGAGAGAGAGAGAGAGAGAGAGAGAGAGAGAGAGAGAGAGAGAGAGAGAGAGAGAGAGAGAGAGAGAGAGAGAGAGAGAGAGAGCGTCTTTTAGAGAACTAGTCCCAGAGGACATTTAGGAAGACTTACCTGAGAGCTGCTGCAGCCAGGCCGTACTTGGCGGGCTCCTGGGAGAACATGAAGCACCGGTCCCCGCTACGTGCCTTCAGGAAGCCAGTGGGGCACTTCACTGTTGGAGAAAAGAGGACGCTGTGTCATGTCTAGGGTGCTGTCTGGCCCTCCAGGCCTGGCGCCTTCTCTTGGTAGTTACTGCTTTACCTGGGTGTTGCTGGCTAGTGTACCTGAGTATAACTGCTTGTACACCTGGGTATTACTGGCCTGTATACCTGTCTTTCAGTGTTTGTATATCTGGCTTATACTTATCATATACCTGAACATTTTTGTTCATGCACAACTGGTATTACAGTATGTTCATTTATAGATCATTAATATTGATCATTGTGACATTAATTTATAATACTAAATGTAATTAATTCAAAAAGATAGTAAACATACAATGGCAATACTGATAGCTGAAATTTTTAGTAAGAAACTTTTAAAGAATTTATCAGGGGAAACATTTAACCAAGTATCACTATATAGCGCTTGTTAGGGACATGAGGACCAGGAGCTGGGGTATGAGGACCAGGAGCTGGGGTATGAGGACCAGGAGCTGGGGTATGAGGACCAGGAGCTGGGGTATGAGGACCAGGAGCTGGGGTATGAGGACCAGGAGCTGGGGTATGAGGACCAGGAGCTGGGGTATGAGGACCAGGAGCTGGGGTATGAGGACCAGGAGCTGGGGTATGAGGACCAGGAGCCGGGATATGAGTAGGAACTAAAATGTTAGGTCGAACTGTAGGACCTTCAGAAAGTAAACGCGAAGCCGTCGCTTTTATGTAAGTGTTTTCATTAAGAAAACACGAGAGAGAGAGAGAGAGAGAGAGAGAGAGAGAGAGAGAGAGAGAGAGAGAGAGAGAGAGAGAGAGAGAGAGAGAGAGAGAGAGAGAGAGAGAGAGAGAGAGCGAGAGAGAGAGAGAGAGAGAGAGAGAGAGAGAGAGAGAGAGAGAGAGAGAGAGAGAGAGAGAGAGAGAGAGAGAGAGAGAGAGAGAGAGAGAGAGAGAGAGAGAGAGAGAGAGAGAGAGAGAGAGAGAGAGAGAGAGACAGAGATTCACTTACGATGGCATGGTTCATGGAGAATATAGTTCCAGGCGGGGGTGAGTGATGGTCGTGTTGGCGCCTTACAGAGCAGCGTACCGTAGGTGGTGGTGTTGCCGCCATCCACACCCTCCACCATCAGGTCCCCGACACACCGGTACGTCATGACGGCGCCCACACTGCGGTTGGCGGGCACCATCGAATATACGTTCGACCAGTTGTTCAAGGGTATTATCGGGCAGGCTACGGCTGGGGAGCGGTACAACCATGTGAGTACAGTTATTGCTGTAATGTGGGTTTGTGTATATGATCCATTTAACAGCCTATCCTCCAGCCCATAAGTCTGATACTGACTTACGTAGATTTTAATAAGTCAGTATTTGACTTATACATTGTGAGCCTAACCTATGCCTATATATGCATAATATGATATTATAATATTCATTTATATTTGAGAAAATTCCTGCTTTGAATGAACGCATGTAAGAATTTATGAATGCGTCTGTGGGGTCGACCGCTGGATGGAATGAACTTGAGTCGAGGACGGGTTGTGGTGTGAACCTCACCAGTGTCGTAGGCAAGTGAGCGAACCCTCATGGTGACGCTCTCCACGGACAAGTTATTCCATCTCGGTGAACTCGCGGTTAAGAACGCCTGTAGAAGTTAAACAATTAATTATTATAAATAACAGTGTTGACGTTCGTGAAGACGGAGACTTGAGCCTCCCACATTCAACTCAAGCGGTGTAGCGTGTTGTCACCTTAGATGTATCACATGTAGCACATACCTAGCACATGTAGCGAGTGTGGACGACCAGAGTAAACAGACTGGAGAATAAGGGAACTTACTAAGTTTTGTTGCAGCTGTGTTGAGTCACTCGGCAGCCACCAGTATGTTCCATTTTGGCTGATGAAATTATAACCTTCGTTCATCATCAAGGCATATCCTGAAAACAAATACAGATTTTAATACGCACTACAACAATGACGATGTGCATAACTGAATAGTTCATATAAAAATATGAAAGAAACAGTGAATTTCTAGGTATAAATAAGGTTGAAAATGCGCGAAACAAATTTACCAAGTAGCATCATAGACATAAATTCATTGGCACGCCACAGGAAGTTTTCAAGCACCGGCTGAACAGATACAGTAATGAGAATGGCTGGGTATAATGATGCTTCTCATTTTCAAGAGAGGAGACTGTTCCCAACAACAGCAAAATGCAGGCGATGAGTCACAATAACGTGGCTGAAGTATGTTGACCAGACCACACACTAGAAGGTGAAGGTACGACGACGTTTCGGTCCGTCCTGGACCATTCTCAATCGACTTGAGAATGGCCCAGGACGGACCGAAACGTCGTCGTCCCTTCACCTTCTAGTGTGTGGTCTGGTCAACAACAAAATGCACTCCTCTACAGTAAGCAGTTGCATACCCTTGGCGCCCCAGTCCAGCCATGGTCGCCCCAACGAAAGACGTCTCCGGCAGGTGGACGGAGGGAGAGAAGGCACCCTTGAGGTCCCGAAAACTACAAGAAAGTCCTCCCCTTCCCCGTGGCCATGCCAAGGCAGTGCCCAGGAGATGGTGTCAGAGATGAGGTAACGGTTCAAACGCAATTTCCTTAAAAAGGGAAGACATGTCTACACTATAACTACTATCCAATTAGTCTAGCACTGTTTCCGGGGAATGAAGTAAAGTAATGGCAACAAACTTAATTCGTAATCACCTTAAAACCAAGAACTCACTGAAGAGCGAGAGGGAAATTAAAATAAAATGAGAATGATAGTGGGGAGGAAGGGGGGGACACGATAAGGGAGTCTACACAATGAGGGATGAAGTGCACATAATGCATCATCTTACCAGCGGTGCCGTAGAAGCCGCCGACCTCCCGGAGGGTATAGTTTGGTGCCTGACTCATCTGGAAGTTGTCGAAGGCGGACCACAGCTGCCTGCCACCAGTTGTGTTCAGGGTCACCTGTGGGCGAGGTGTGCTCATTATCTGTGTCACTATAATGTCCCATCTCACCTGTGTCCAGTTACTTGTTACCAATGCGAAAAAGAACTAGAACTCACTTTTTATCAACGATCTTCGACCAAATGGAATAATGTAGCATATTTTGAACTGTGTCAGATATCGTCATTGTGTGTGTTAACCAGACCACACACACACTAGAAGGTGAAGGGATGACGACGTTTCGGTCCGTCCTGGACCATTCTCAAGTCGACTTGAGAATGGTCCAGGACGGACCGAAACGTCGTCGTCCCTTCACCTTCTAGTGTGTGGTTTGGTCAACATTCTTCATTCAGCCACGTTATTGTGACTCATCGCCTCGTCATTGTGTACTATGACTCACCCTGCCTTCCTCCTCGTCTTATGTCTTGCTCTTAACTGCTCCAGTATTTACCCAATGTTTCACTTTGTATAATGTGTGTGTGTGTGTGTGTACTCACCTATATGTACTCACCTATATGTGCTTGCAGGATCGAGCATTGACTCTTGGATCCCGCCTTTCTAGCTATCGGTTGTTTACAGCAATGACTCCTGTCCCATTTCCCTATCATACCTAGTTTTAAAAGTATGAATAGTATTTGCTTCCACAACCTGTTCCCCAAGTGCATTCCATTTTTCTACTACTCTCACGCTAAAAGAAAACTTCCTAACATCTCTGTGACTCATCTGAGTTTCCAGTTTCCACCCATGTCCCCTCGTTCTGTTATTATTACGTGTGAACATTTCATCTATTTCCACTTTGTCAATTCCCCTGAGTATTTTATATGTCCCTATCATATCTCCTCTCTCCCTTCTTTTCTCTAGTGTCGTAAGGTTCAGTTCCTTCAGCCGCTCTTCATATCCCATCCCTCGTAGCTCTGGGACAAGCCTCGTCGCAAACCTCTGAACCTTCTCCAGTTTCTTTATGTGTTTCTTCAGGTGGGGGCTCCATGATGGCGCGGCATACTCTAAGACGGGTCTCACGTAGGCAGTGTAAAGCGCCCTAAAAGCTTCCTCATTTAGGTTTCTGAATGAAGTTCTAATTTTCGCCAGTGTAGAGTACGCTGCTGTCGTTATCCTATTTATATGTGCCTCAGGAGTTAGATTAGGTGTCACATCCACTCCCAGGTCTCTTTCTCGAATCGTTACAGGTAGGCTGTTCCCCTTCATTGTGTACTGTCCCTTTGGTCTCCTGTCACCTGATCCCATTTCCATAACTTTACATTTACTGGTGTTAAACTCCAGTAGCCATTTCCCTGACCATCTCTGCAGCCTGTTTAAGTCCTCTTGGAGGATCCTACAATCCTCGTCTGTCACAACTCTTCTCATTAATTTTGCGTCATCTGCAAACATTGACATGTATGATTCCACTCCTGTAAACATATCATTTACGTAAATTAGAAAGAGGATTGGTCCCAGCACCGATCCTTGAGGTACTCCACTTGTTACTGTTCGCCAGTCCGACTTTTCGCCCCTTACCATTACCCTCTGGCTCCTTCCTGTTAGGTAGTTCTTCACCCATACTAGGGCCTTTCCGCTTACTCCTGCCTGCCTCTCAAGTTTGTATAGCAGTCTCATGTGCGGTACCGTATCAAAGGCCTTTTGGCAGTCAAGAAATATGCAGTCTGCCCAGCCTTCTCTGTCCTGCCTTATCCTTGTTACTTTATCATAGAATTCTAAAAGGTTTGTTAGGCATGATTTCCCTGTCCAGAACCCATGTTGGTGCTTGTTTACAAACCCAATGCTCTCCAGGTGCTCAACAAGTCTTAGCCTAATTATTCTTTCAAGTATTTTGCAGGGGATGCTTGTCAGTGATACGGGTCTGTAGTTAAGTGCCTCCTCCCTATCACCCTTTTTGAAAATCGGTACGACATTTGCCTCCTTCCAGCAACTGGGCAATTCTCCCGACATAAGTGACTCATTAAAGATCATTGCCAGAGGCACGCTGAGAGCCTGCGCTGCCTCTTTGAGTATCCACGGTGATACTTTGTCTGGTCCAACAGCTTTATTTGCATCCAGTGTTGTCAACTGTTTCATTACATCCTCTGCTGTCACCTCTATATCCGATAGTCTTTCATCTTGGGTAATCTCTTCTAACAATGGGAGCTGCTCAGGCTCGGTTGTGAACACTCCATGGAATTTTGCATTCAGTACCTCGCAGATTTCCTTGTCGCTTTCTGTATATGCCCCTTCTGTTTTCCTCAGTCTTGTCACTTGGTCATTTACCGACATCTTCCTTCTTATATGGCTATGTAGTAATTTTGGTTGCTTTTTCGCTTTGACTGCAATATCGTTCTCATAATTTCTTTCCGACACTCGTCTTATGTTAATGTAATCATTCCTAGCTCTGTTACATCTAATCCTGTTGTCCTCTGTCCTTTGTCTTCTGTACTTCCTCCACTCCCTCCTGCTTCTCACCTTTGCTTCCTGACACTGTCTATTAAACCATGGGTTATTATATTCCCTCCTGCTTTTTTCCTTTATTGTTGGAATAAATCTATCTTCAGCCTCCTTGCATTTCAATATGACTTGGTTCATCATACCTTGCACTGTTTTTCCTCTAAGTTCTTCCTCCCACTGCACTTCTCCCAGGTAGTCCCTTATCCTTCTGTAGTCCCCTTTTCTGTAATCAAGTCTCCTTTCCCGGACCTCTTGTCCTTTGGTCACAATTTTAAGCTCCATCATGTAGTCAAAGACTAGGACACAATGGTCACTAGCTCCTAGTGGTATTTCATGTTCCAACTGCTCGATGTCTTCTACATTCTGAGTGATAATGAGATCTAATAGGCTGGGCGTATCCCCTCCTCTTTCCCTAGTATCTTCTTTCACATGCTGTGTTAGGAAATTCCTGTCAATAACGTCTACCAGCTTCGCTCCCCAGGTCTCCTCCCCGCCATGGGGATTCCTCGTTTCCCAATTTATCTCTCCGTGATTTAGGTCCCCCATGACCAGCAGCTTCGCTCTCATTCTATGCGCTAAAGTTGCTGCCCTCTGCAGTTCATCCATACATGTCTTGTTGCTGTCCTCGTACTCCTGTGTGTGTGTGTGTGTGTGTGTGTGTGTGTGTGTGTGTGTGTGTGTGTGTGTGTGTGTGTGTGTGTGTGTGTGTGTGTGTGTGTGTGTGTGTGTGTGTGTGTGTGTGTGTGTGTGTGTGTGTGTGTGTGTGTGTGTGTGAGAGATAGCTGTCAACTGTCAGATGACTTTGTAATGCAACTAAAAGCATTTAATTTTAGAATGTCTGATTTTTATCTCAGGATATTAACTTTGTTATTACACATCTGTATTCAGTTCAAAGTGTGTTGTGACACATATGAAAGAGATATGTTAGTGCCGTTGTCGGGGTGGCCAGGTGCGGTAGGCAGACCGGCAGGCGACACCTTGAGGACCTTACCTCCAACACCAGCGGCCGGGTGCTCCCATTCCTCTCCCAGTTTAGGTCCGCTAACTTCTCCAGTCCTGTGGTACAAGGAAAAATCACGTAAGGACAGGAGGCAGGAAGCTTGCTGGAGGACCCGCTCCACACAGGAGCAGGGCGTCGGGGGTGTAACTAGGAGGGACAACCTCTTGATATGAACTTATATTTGGCAACACAATATATACTGTATTAGTAAATCTATTAAGGAGATATAACATGATATCCTAACTTCACACACACAATTGGGAAATACTTGACAAATGGAATTCACTGTGAATAAATGCCACGTTATGGAATGTGGAATAGCAGAAAATAGGCCCCACACAACCTACAAATTATGTGAAACACTTTAACGAATTCTGATAAAGAAATTTAGGGATGGTTCTGGGACAGAAAAACTGTTCCCTGAGGACCAAATAAAGAATATTGTGCGAGAAGCCTATGCTATACTTTCCAACTTTAGAATCCCTTTTAAGTACATAGATGCGAAATATTAAAGAAACTGTTCGTGACCTTAGTGAGACCAAAACTGGAATATACAATAGTTGTATGGTGCCCATATTTCAAGAAACACATCAATAAACTGGAAAAGGTGTAAAGGCATTCTAGAAAATGGCTTCCAGAACTGAAAAACAAGAGCTACAAAGAGAGGCTAGTGTCAAATATACCAAAGCTAGAAGACAGATGGGAAAAGAAGCGACATAATCACATAGTAAATAGAAATCGACGAAATTGACAAGAGAGGAATTACTGAAATCTGCAACAGGTAACAGATTCAACCTAAGGAAACAAATGTGCCGAAAAAATATTAGAAAGTTTTCATTTGCAAACAGTGATAGACGATTGGAGTAAGTGAGAAGGCGGTGCAATTAAACAAAAAAGTCAGTAGTTTCAGCCTGTCACAGGACAAAGAGTGCTGGGAAGACGGGACACTACGAGCGTGGCTCTCATCCTGTAACTACACTTAGGTAATTACGCTTATGTAATTACACATTACCTATGAAGTAGACGACATTACTGCTAGGGTCAGGGTCGCCAATAGGAAACATGAAATCCTGTAACTGTAAGTTACTGAAGTTTGTATTGCCGTTATACTGTCTGAAGATGGTTGTCCAGCCACTCCCTCCTTGTACACTTGTGTTGTTCAGGTCACACCACACCTGCAACAACATCTCTTATTAGTCCTTCCACACCTGCAAGGGCATTTGTTATTAGTCCTCCACACCTGCAGTAGCATCCGTTGTTAGCCACACTATACCTGCCAGAGCATCTGTTGTTAGTGACACCACACCTGTAGTAGCATCTGTTTGACACAACACCTGTAGTAGCATCTGTTAGTGACACCACACCTGTAGTATTATGTGTTGTTAGTGACACCACACCTGTAGTAGCATCTTTTTGACACCACACCTGTAGTATTATGTGTTGTTAGTGACACCACACCTGTAGTAGCATCTGTTTGTGACACCACACCTGTAGTATTATGTGTTGTTAGTGACACCACACCTGTAGTATTATCTGTTGTTAGTGACACTACACACCTGAGATCACTTAAGGACTCGCCTGGAGAATCACGAGTCCTAGAACTCACCTAAAGGCTATTACTAGCTGAATCGGAAATCCTAGGACTGCCCTGGAGGCTACCACTCGCTAAACCAAGAGGTCCTAGGATTCACCTAGGGGTTATAGCTAGCAGGATCACGGGTCCCAGGACTCACCGTAATGCACGGATCAGCTGGGTCCCCGCTGGGTATGATTCTGTAGAGTCCGGAGGCATTAAACCCCATCAGAACCAAGTCTGCACAATCACGCGCCGTCCCGCACCCTGAAATACACACACTGTTAGGAAATGTATATGTTTATCTCTCAGAATGTTTGGTAATATGTTTATTGTTTGTGATGTGTGTCTATGTATGTATTAACACGATGTACTGAACGGGGTGAGAATAGCTTGAGCTACCTCATCCCTTTGTCTGTATTTTACCTCAATAAACTTATTTCAATTTCAATTTCACACTGTTAACTGGCTCTTTCGTGGTGATAATAACATGGCTACTAACCCTATAATATTAGACATTCAGTACTGGTTGTATCTCATCTGCAGATGACACACAAAAGTTAGAGCGTTACTGGATAATTAAATCTAACTAGCAGATGCAGCAGCCAAAGAAGTCATTCCACAATGTTTCATTACATCAAAACTATCTCATTTTCGGATTTTTTTTACTTATTAACTGATAATCTACACCAAACATTGCAGGTGGGGTACTATAACAAAAATAAAGTGACATCAAAATTAATTAATACCGTTATCATATATCCAAAAAAATAATTAGTTTTGTCAGGGACAGGAAGGCTGGAAATATATATTTTTGTTTGTATTGCGGTCCCTTCCAAGGTTGAACTATTGACATTCCTCCTGTGGTTGATTGTTCAATAAACCCCTGAACTATATGTTTAACACATCTCTAACCCTGTCCATGGAGGTCAGAAGAAAATGTATATATATGCTGGTTAGCATTGTAAATGTGTGGCCACATCTGTGGTAGAAAATAATAATAAAAAACATTAACCGTCGAGGCTACGCCATTAACCGTCAAGAATACACCATTAACCGTCAAGGCAACACAAACCGTCAAGGCTACCACCACCATTAACCGTCAAGGCAACACAAACCGTCAAGACTACCACCACCACCACCATTAACCGTCGTGGTATCAAAAGCAGCCTTCGAGCAACCATTATCAAGCACCGTAGATCCACTATTGACCACGCAACGCCACCATGAATCGCCGTCGTTGGCTCCATTGACCCATATACCTTCATACCTCACACAGCTCACATGCTGTCAGCCATCTAAGGATTTACGACTAGTAAACATTGTCTGGATCATTCCTCTTTCAGCTTTGTCCACTCGACTTTAGCATTGTCTTGTCACCACAAAACCATTTGCTTCAGACGTTATTTACACTTAGGGTACGAAGCCTTGCGGGGTCGTCACACAAGCGTTTCGAACATAGCTCGATTTCTGCTTGCCAAAACTGCGTATATCGTTATCTTAGTAACGATATACGCAGGTATAGATATGGTTAGACTAGGCTTCTTAAAATTGGGTTAGTTTAGATTATTTTAAATTAGGTTACTTAGGCATTAAATTCGTTGGCAAACGGTGTTATGTACGAAGTTACCCGTATCCGACACGCTGGAGATGGCCTCACGGATACACATGTTTTAACTTCATTGTAAGGAACATTTCCGTACTTACCTCACAACATCGCCACAAACCTATACAACCATTGTTTATTTTGGGTATTCAATGAGAGATTGGTCTGAACATCAACATCCAAGTGGCTCGGTCTTTGATCAGGGTTCCTGGGTGACGCCTGCTGCACAGCCTTGTTGATCAGGAATCCTTTGGAGATGTTTATCATTTTATATTTGTCTCTTAAGATACGTACCTACGTCACAAACATCAAATATTGGAGTCCAAGAGCCGTTGACACACTGAGTGATCCTGTTGGGGGCGCCGGAGAGCCAGACAAGCGGGGCGTTACACTGGTAGGCTACACCGTACAAGTTCATTTCGAAGTCCGTGAAGCTCAGCCGGGCCGTGGCATTGGCTGGGATCGGCACCTCCGTCTTGTTGCACACCGCCGTAGCGGATTGTCCTACATATAGAGTATACATATAATATACACACACACACACAACTGAAGACAAACACGAAAGGAAACATGCACGCGATGAGTCACAATAACGTGGCTAAAGTATGTTGACCAGACCACACACTAGAAGGTGAAGGGACGACGACGTTTCGGTCCGTCCTGGACCATTCTCAAGTCGATTGTCAAATATTAGGGGGACTCCCGGTTTGCCTCCTGCCTTCTCATTCGGGGGGCAGTGGCGGGGGTCATACCCCACAATCGACTTGAGAATGGTCCAGGACGGACCGAAACGTCGTCGTCCCTTCACCTTCTAGTGTGTGGTCTGGTCAACATACGAAAGGAAACATCTTTATCTCAAATATTAGGATGAAAGTTCTCTAGTATAGGCAGATGTGTTTTTTGACTACTAAAGCTAAAAGATTTGATTCAGAGTATTAATGATCTTTAGAGGTACTATGGTCTGAGGGTGACCTGGAGGTGATAGACTCACCTCTAGAGCAGGTGTTGTAGGAGTACTGCCACACTCCTGCCACACACTGGGACACAAGGATCCGCTGGGAGGCATTCCAAGTGGACTGAACAGTGTCATTGCAGGTGAGGGCCTTGAAGCCGTCGCTCAGATCGTGCACCACCTCCTTCGACGGATGGGGATCTGTGGGACACACCGCCGCTCCTGGCCCAACTGAACCAGTAGATAATTAACCCGGGTGTCAGTACAGTACGATACACGCAATACTATTGTTTACCAACATCACATAACAGCATGGGGGCAGTTATCCTAACATTTATATTTTATAAGACCTTCAGAATTTTATTAACCGCTATTTTCACGGAACGAGGAAGTTCTGTCAATGAGTTCCTATCTGTTCTTTATCTGATAACCTGGTCGTTGACCAAGTTTTTATAGTGTTTAGCAGAACTGATCGATCATTGGCCTCTGGGCGATACCGTTTGTGAACAGCAATTTTGTTTCAGGACTAATTTTGGCATATTCTCGTCTAGCCCCCGTGTTTGCTTCCCTCTTTTTTCACTGTCATATTTCCTGCAATTCTTCTAGACTTTTTTGTACCTGTTCTTTGCTACCCGATACCTCTTGTTGAACTATGACTTGGTCTTCCTCCTCTCATTCCCCTCCTTGTATGGTAATGTACCTGTCCACAGCCTCTCCACGTCTCCAGGTGATGTACTTCATTATTTAATTAACTAAACTGTCATTCCAAGTCAGCATCACATTCAACTCTCACTGATCTGAGTACGTCCGCTCACGGAATTAATGTTATATTATTGTTCCCAGCGTTCGTCTCTCTCTCAGCTCCTTTACATATTACTGCACAAGAACAACAGCCTCATGTTCCTAGTGGTTCTTCACACTATCCTTGCCTACGCCTGCTTTCTTCCGTGTAAATACTAGATTAGCAGTGTTGGCACCTCACTGCCTTGTTGCGTGACGCTGCGTCCATGTTTGTTTGTGTATCAGGATACCCGATGTCACTATTCCCTTCCTCTTAGTGTACACAACTTCTGCTCGCTGTTCATTCTGCTTTTTGCTTACCACCATGAAATATGGCTGACAGTTATGTTCTATTCAATTTTTAAATTAATTCCCTTGGATATGTGTGTGAGGTGTGTGTGTGTGCTTACCATTTGTATTGACTATGTGTGCCTGCAAGACTGAGCTGTTAGCTCGTGGACCCCGCCTTTCTAGCCGTCGGTTGTCTAATGTACTGACTCCTAGCTTATTTTTCCTTTATATTTCCTACTATATAGTTCACACATACACACACACATCCCAGGCTGCAGCCCGTAGCAGTTATCTAACTCTCAGGTGCCTATTTACTGCTAGGTGAGCAAGGGCGTCAGGTGAAAGAAACTGCCCATTTGTTTTTGCCTCGGCCGAGAATCGAACCCAGGCCCTAAGGACTACGGCCGCAGGGCGCTGTCCACTCAGCCGCAAGGCCCTGTGTATGGTGTGTATGTGTGTATTCACCTAGTTGTATGCATCTAGTTGTGCTTGCGGAGTTTAAATGTCTGTCTGTCTGTCTGTTCCGTACATGCCTATCTTTGTCTGTTCTGTGTAAGTCTAACTGTTTTTTTAGGTACAAGTATTTCTCTCTCTCTGTTCTGTATAAGTCTGTATATGTTTGTACGCATGTTCTGTATAAGTCTGTCTGCTTAAGTCTCTGTCTGTCTGTTTAAGTCTCTGTCTGTCTGTTTGAGTTCACTCCGTAAAAAAGTAACTGTTTCGTGTAAACCAGAACGTTACGAACGCAGGCAACCCACCCAACCAATCGAGGGCGATAAATAGAAAGCGTCAATATTACCCTGCTCTTATTTTTTATCTAGTATGTTACATTTATAACGGGTTGGTGGATGTCATAAAAACAGTGAAGGAGGTACGTGAGGGGGAATTGACTCAGTTACTCACCACCAAAGGCTAACTCACCGATCAATGTAGCCACGGAGGCGAAAGCAAAACACACCTCTCGAATTTTTTTTTTTACATAGCAATTTTATAATACATTTTTAATGAATTCTAGTGAGTGGCTTCACGTGTCAGTAAATAGCTACACACACACACACGCACAGAGAGGTATGTCGCCTGTGTATACACTCGCAAAGGTATGCCACTAGGCTAGTCCCAGAACTAAGAGGCAAGAGTTACGAGGAAAGGCTGCATGAAATGAACCTCACGTCGCTGGAAGACGACGCTCGGGGGGACATGATCACTACCTACAAAATTCTAAGAGGAATCGACAGGGTAGATAAAGATAAATTGTTTAACACGGGTAGTACTCGAACAAGGGGACACAGGTGAAAACTGAGTGCCCAAATGAGCCACAGAGACGTTAGAAAGAACTTTTTCAGTGTCAGAGCAGTTAACAGATGGAATGCATTAGGCAGTGATGTGGTGGAGGCTGACTCCATACACACTTTCAAATGTAGATATGATAGAGCCCAGTAGGCTCAGGAATCTGTACACCAGTTGTTTGACAGTTGAGAGGCGGGACCAAAGAACCAGAGCTCAACCCCCGCAAGCACAACTAGGTGAGCGCGCGCGCGCACACACACACACACTCACGTGGGTGACGTAGGTAGAGCAACCTATCCTCAGGCTAGGCTCGTGGGTGACGCAGGTAGAGCACCCTATCCTCATGCTAGGCTCGTCCAAGCTGCTGGCGACCCTACATACGTGGGTGAGGCACACATAGCGGTGTGATTCAGACATAGGAAGATAGCGAAGCAATGGTTGAGTAAAGATGTTCAAATTTTATTGATGTTCTCAGGCAGATTTGTAATGTTGAAGTTTTTGTTTAATGATGAACATTCAACAAGTGTATTATGTTCTCCTCCCACATACAGTTCCTGGAGTAGAGGAGGCATACCCACTCTAACCCGCGAGTAACATGGACAAACCTTCATGTTAAATTTATTGCCCCAAAACGACGTGAACTTTTGTATCGCTATATTCATGAGACCCTCCCTACTAATGACAGGTTGTTGGTGTTGGCCATTAAGGACAACAATAGGTGTGTGAACAATGTACCGATATTGAGAATAATATGTATATATCTTATTTCTGTAAGCAGAAAGTTGTTCTTGTAAACTGGATTACATATACTCTTAAAGCTTCATGTGGAGAATGGATTTAATGAGATTTTTTATTGTTTCATACTTAAATAAATTGAAGTTCTTGCGAGGCAGGATCACGTATAACATTTGGGGTTCACGGCTCATGCTTGAATTTTTTTTTTTTTTTTGCAGGGATATTCCTGTGCGGGCCCTAAGCCTCTGGCGGGCCCCCTAAGTGTTGCTTGTTTCTGTTTTACTTGGGCGGAGTATGAGTATTTATGACTCGTATGGTCGCTTCAGTAAGATTTTGTCCCCATGTGTTTAACAACTTCTGCTCTGTTGAATCTAAGTTGAAATCTTAATGGGTTTGTAACCGTGCACTGTGTTAGATAATGTTCCAGTGGTCTGTCGGGCATTTCTCCACAGTGCTGCTCGGTGATGGTATATTGGTTTCCTGAGAATTATATAAAATATATATAAATGTAGAATTTTCCATTGTAAATTGATGTAAATATGATCTTTAAGTTTTGGATGTTACAAGCTAGAAGCGCACACTTTCTGTGCAGGTGCCTTTGACTGTTTGAGTATAACACATTTATTGCATACCATTTTGTTCTATTTACCATTGAACATCTTTACTCGTACAGTGCTTCGCTCTCTTCTTATGTTTGAAATCGCACCTCTAAGTATGCTTCACCTACGTAATACAAATATTAGATAACTGCCAATAGAACCTAAACATCTAACCTTGCCCTAACTATATAATAATACTTTATATTTGAAAACGTTCCTATTTTTTGATCAACAGGTTTAAATTGTAAACTGATGAGTGCGTCATTGGGGTCGCCTGCAGCTTGGACGAGCCTAGCCTGTGGATAGGTTGCTCTGTCACCCACGAGCCTAGCCTGAGGATAGGTTGCTCTACCTGCGTCACCCACGAGCCTAGCCTGAGGATAGGTTGCTCTACCTGTGTCACCCACGTGCCTAGCCCGAGGATAGGTTGCTCTGTCACCCACGAGCCTAGCCTGAGGATAAGTTGCTCTACCTGCGTCACCCACGTGCCTAGCCCGATGATAGGTTGCTCTATGTGGCCCACGAGCCTAGCCTGTGGATAGGTTGCTCTTTGGGGGGGGGGATCATCGGTTGGTGGCTGATCTCTGGTTGGAGATTGATAGCAGGGATTAGCCACTAGGACTGAAAGAACTCCTGTACTAAATCATAATATCGATATATAAATGGAGAGTTTTAAGAGAAGCGAAACTCTGCTCATTCTTCATCTCGTGTTTACACCTGCTAAAACGCCAAAGTTTGAGTGGTCATAACTAGAACATTTATATGATGGTGCTCGTACCTAAACGGCGGGGACGCGTATCTACTACTTACAGCCTTTACTTAATTATAGATATGGATTTATGTCTGCTCTTAACTGTGAATACAAGTACAAAGTTGCCACCATTGCGTGCGGAGGGTACACAATTGTCATCCATAATAAATATTCACATTAAATATGGAGGGTGGTGGCATGCGTGCGTCAGCTCTCCATCAAGCACTTATATATATACTGGGCACCAGGGGTCGTTGGGGCGACCGGTAGTGTGGGGCTGAGAGATTACGGTTACAGGTCACAGGTCACACATGAAACATAGTATAATAGGTCAACATAAAGCTGGTAAATAATATTAGCTGTCTTATTTGCGAGCATTTTTTATTATGATTCCTAGTGTTCAATTGCCTTATTTCGAACATTGATATCTTTATTTCTGGTGTACATATCCCAAAATTTAATATTTGTTTGAACATTATATTTGCCAGCATATTTTTTCATTAAACATTCAATCATCCAATTTGAAAGGCTTCCCTAGAGCACAACAATGGTAATCAGAGGTAACCTATTCCCATGTAATTTTGAGAACACAGTATAGCGAGTTCAAATACTTCATCCATTTTTATATCAAAGTCTAAAGTTGGGATCTATATATTCGTATTACAATTTATCGAGGCAAAATTCAACACTACTGTCAAAGAGAATGATCACATTTATGTTCACGATAACTTTCACCGTGCTGAGAATATTCTGAAAGTTTTATCAATAAAACATACTGCCTTCTGCGAGAGGCGTTTAAGTCACTGCTGACACATTTGAAGAATATTTACCTGAATTTACCTGAGGGACACTGACGCTGCAGTGGGTTCTACGAGAACAGGAAGCCGGCGGCTTGTCAAAGGTCCCCCTATTCGCCCTAAAGACTTTTTCCAGATGGGCTTTAAAATTTTACCGAAGAAATTGTTTGGATCAATATCCTCCAAATTTTTAGTATTTTAAATGTTTCGATGAGATCCACCCTGTCATGTTCATCAGGGCTAACAACACTGTTTGCAGTGTTGTTAGCCCTGAAGCCCTCAACCATTCCTGGTACAAGAGTTGACTTACTTCTGCAATGATTTTTGTTGCCCAGTATGGTATTTTCTACAAAGCAGCTATGTCCTTCTGAATATATATATATGATGAGTGAATGAATTGTCAAAATTCGTTGTTTATAATGTGTGATTAATGGCGTTTCGAATAGTAATAGAAAATCTAAAGGTAGTGTCACCAGAATACAGTATTGGACTGAAATGGTAGATGTTATATTATTTATGTAAATGAGCAATGGGTGAGGACCTTGTATAGGCTACTGTTTTGATTTAGACACCGACGTTATTTGAAGACATGTCATCAAAGGTTACATATTGGTGTTTGCTACTTACATATGAATGTATATTGTTATTAAGAGTGATTTCTGATTAAATTGTGTTGGAGTTTGAAAAATTTGTGGTGATCAGCTATATCTATTACGGAAGTCAGTGAATATACCAGCCCATCCTCCTGTTCCGGTAAACTTATAGTAATGACGAGGACCATCGTAGATATATTGACGTAAAAGGTAATTAAAAAGTAGAAATCAGTACTACTGAATTTGGACAAACCGGAAATTTGTTGTATTGATGTTGCAAGGAAAACTTAACCTAACCTTGCCTTCCTAGGCCCAATACATGTTATTTGAAGCCTAATAAGAGTACATACTAGGCTTAGGAGTATTTAAACTTGGTTTTTAGCATATTTTTTCGGTCTTAAAGTGAATAGTATTAAATTCTGCTATCTACTTGTCTATTACGTCTATGTATGTACGATGGTCCACATAGTACTTTTTGTAACTACCTGAACAGGAGGATGGGTTGAAATATACCTTTTGGGTACTCTTTTTCGTAAAGTGATCTATAGTTTAACACTATATATGCTTGTAACGAATGTATATTTTCTTAGGATGGGTCGAGGCGGTTTTAAAGACAAACTGGATTTAACTTTATATAACATGTTTTGTGAACTACTGTAGTTATTTACAAATACTTTTCGATTATTTTAATCAAATTATTAAGATTGATATAGTCTTTAGTTATTATAATAACACTATAATCCCAGCGTAATTGTGTAATCCCAGCAGTTTTGTACGTTAATTACTCTGTTTTTTAAGGTAAAAAGATGTGATTTTATATACGTTCCAAGGACAGTCTAGAGTAGATGAATGAGTTGGTATACAACTTCCATGGGACATGGGACTTTTTGCAATTTATTTGATTTGCATGTACTTTTGTAAGCAAGTTGGCATTCAAATAGGAAAAGCGACAAATTATAGCCAAATTTGTAAGCAAGTTGGCACCAAGTTAGGGAAATGGAAAGTTGGCGCTAATTTTTGGAAGTGGATAATTTAACACAAAGTGTAATGAACAGTTTAGCACTATAATTGGGAGACCAGCAAGTTATAACACAGAGGAAGGAAACAATATAGGCACCACTTTGTGATACGTGAACAAGTTAGCGCCTCGCTTATGTAATGTACAATATAGTACCAAATTAGGGTAAAACATTTTAGCACTAAGTTTGGATAGGAAACCAGTTAGCATTATGTTAGGGATAAGATAAAGTTTATCACCAAGTTAGGGAGGTAAGCAAGTTATCACGACGTAAGGAAAGTTGACAAGTTAGTATTAATGATTAGTGCTAAAATATGGAGATGAACAATTTAGCACTATGATAAGATTGTTGGCAAACAAGCACTAAGTTAGGCTAGAGTATAAGATAAAAAAAAACTTGGCTCCAAATTAGAACAGGGGCCAGATTCACGAAAACACTTACGCAAGCACTTACGAACCTATACATCTTTTCTCAATCTTTGGCGGCTTTCTTTACAATTATTAAGCAGTTAATGAGCTCCGAAGCACCAGGAGGCTGTTTATAACAATAATAACAGTTGAATGGGAAATTTTCATGCTTGTAAACTGTTTAATAAATGTAACCAAAGCCGTCAAAGATTGAGGAAAGATATACACGTTCTTAAGTGCTTGCGTAAGTGCTTTCGTGAATCTGGCCCCAGGTGACTAAATTAGGAAGATGGACATAGGCTTGACTCTGACAAGTCAAGCCTGGCCTCGGGCCGGGCTTGGGGAGTAGAAGAACTTCCAGAACCCCATCAAGCAGGTAGTGTTAAATTTATACGGGGAAAGTTAAGAATACGTTAAAAAAGTGGACAAGTTAGAATTATGAGTAGGTGGATATGCAAGGACCGAGGTGAGAAAAGAAGACCCAAGGGATAGAAAAGTTAGAACTAAGCTCTTGAGGCGTCCTAGTCAAGTTAAGGTAGGGAAACTGGTTAATACTAAGCCAGGGTTATAGGGCAAGTAAGCAATAAATTAGGAAAGTAGACAAATGAGCACTATATTAGGGAGGTTGACACGTTACCTTCTAAGAAAGATGGATTACAATCAACTAAGTTTCGATTGGTAGGAAATTGAACACTAAATTTCATTAAGCAAATAAATATCCTAAGTAAATAATTTATGAACAACCTGTAATGAATGAACCTACCACTAAATTACGGTAATTAGGTAAATTAGTTCTAATTTAGGTTATATATAGAAAGGTTACTACTAAGAGAGGGAAATGAAAGAGCACTAAGTAAGGATAACCTAATATAAGTTTGAAGAATAGTTAGGAAAACCCGGTTAAGTTTACTTAGAGAAAAAATAGTTTAGTACTGATTTAATTGACGAAGATCACACTAATTCAGGGAAGTTGACAGGTTAGGACAAAGTTAAGTGTGGAGAATAACTTTACCAGCGAGGAGCGCGAGAAGCAGCAGGAAGAGGCTTGGGGAAGAGGCCATGTCCTGACGGTGGCCAGCAACGCTCTGCTCTCCTGCCTGTAGTGACGCTCCCACCACACCTACCACTACCACACCTGACACTGTCACCACCATCACCTCACCAGCCACCACCACCACCTACCACTACCACCATCACCTCACCAGCCACCACCACCACCTACCACTACCACCATCACCTCACCAGCTACCACCATCACCTCACCAGCCACCACCACCACCTACCACTGCCACCATCACCTCACCAGCTACCACCATCACCACTGCCACCACCACCACCTACCACTGCCACCACTACCTACCAGCTACCACCACCATCACCACTGCCACCACCACCTACCAGTAACTCACTTATACTGGTAGTTCTCACTCATACTAGTAAATCTTACACACATACTAGTAACTATAGCTCACATTATCCATACTCTTAACCCTCGTCCATACTTGTAGCCCTCATCCATGGTTATACAGTATTACGGACATTTATGCACGGGTGCCTTGAATTAAATATATTTTACTACGGCTGCTTAAGCTTCTTCGAATGTTTGTTGTTATGGTTCACTACACGTGCCATCTGGTGACATCAAATGAGTCCCCACTCTCACAATAATGTTGTTCAAATCATCCTCCAGCTGTCTGGATTTTTCCTCTCAATATTTCTGTTGGTGTTCTACCTTTCATTGGCAAGCTTGGGTCAGAATTAATTCTTCCATTGAATCGCTAATGTGAATTGTGAACATGGGCTTCCTATTGATCCCAGTGGAACATCGATTGAACAAATACGTGATAATTATCAGCGAGATGTTCAACATTTGCTTGATGCCACCTTCTCTTTTCACGAGCATTAGTTTTGTATGCTTGGAAAAACCTTTAAGGCGTTTTTTAAGGGAATCTAAAACATTTCTCAAGTTCCAATTTCCTTGTTTCTCTTCACATCTCTCTGAGCTCCTTGGCGTCTGGTAACACCACTTTTAATGCCCAATAAATGTTGACAGATTAACCTGCTATATTTATTAAAGAATCTAGAGACATTTTACATTTAGAATTTTTAATTGAAGTATAAAGCATAAAAAAATAACAATTTCTCTCTCGTTGTGACGATTTTTACGCCATCTGTTGACCGCACCCGACCCTATTGTACTCACCTAGTTCACCTAGTTGTGTTTGCGGGGCTTGAGCTCTGGCTCTTTGGTCCCGCCTCTCAACCGTCAATCAACAGGTGTACAGATTCCTGAGCCTATTGGGCTCTATCACATCTACACTTGAAACTGTATGGAGTCAGCCTCCATCACATCACTTCCTAATGCATTCCATTTGTCAACCACTGACACTAAAAAAGTTCTTTCTAATTGTGTTACCCAAGTGATGTGCTTACTGACACCTGTGTAGGTTCGTTATTACTACATAAGAACGTAACAGAATAAAGGTAACTGCAGAAGGCCTATTGGCCCATACGAGGCAACTCCTATCTATAACCACCCAATCCCACTCATAAACATATCCAACCCGCGCTTGAAACAATCGAGGGACCCCACCTCCACCACGTTACCACAAATCAACAACCCTGTTACCGAACCAGTATTTACCCAAGTATTTACCAAGTTTACTATACACTATTGTTTTCTTCAGAAGTGATATTGGGGCATTTGGGGGTACCTTGGACGGTATGAGGTAAGAGTGACCAGCAACTCGCTGGCGTGAGTACTTCAGAGGAATGGCTCGGGGAAGAGACTGCGATAGAATATTGTAGAATTTTTTCTGTGTCCTGTATGGAAGTGATAGTGTTATGTGCTGTATATTTGTAATAGGTGTATATAGCTATACATAAGATTGAAGTACATGTGATGGTTTTGTTTAATGGTACTTACAGCCCCTCCCCATTCCCGTTGGGTGTCTGTTCTTAATAACTTAGCCTTAACTCTCTGGGTTGGATCTGGTACGACGAGGCATTTTGGGCTTATAGAAAAGTTTGACAAGAACCCCCTATCGTCGCCCCTAAATCAACACAACAAGAATCCCCTGGCTGCTGGATAAGTGAGGCCGTAAAGGTTTATTCATTTAGGGGTCATGTTTTATAGTTTTCTTAAGAGGTATGTGCTGCTACACTATTTACACAAAGCTGTTAAAAATTTACAATAGCACTAAAACATTGCTCCCAAGGTGTCGGAATTTGTCATGCACTACCGCGCTGGGCGGGGTCCAGCCGGGCTCCACCACGCTACGTACTTTGACAAAGAATTTTCTCGGATTAAAAGGCAGTAAAGTCATTTTTAGGCAGTAAAGTCATTTTCTATCGCCTTTTCATTGTTCTACTCGGTTACAACTGTCGCTACAACAATCTTATTTGCTCTAGTAAACCCCATCGACGTGATCCCTTAATTATCCCCCGTAATAGGCACGAATCTAGAATTGTGATTTACAATTTGTCGTGGAAATAACTCTGATATTGCAATTTCAATGACTTTTTACCCGCCCACACTTGGTTTAGCGTTTTTAACTAGATTAAACATGTATCCGGGAATTTAAGAGTTGCACGAAGGTCGTGCAACTTGCATATTACCGAAAGGTAATGCAACAAAGTCTTAATGCAATATTTAATAAAGGCAAAAGCCAAGTAAATTAGGGTATTTGCTTTTTTTTGCAGAAACTGAAATTGATACTGTTGCCTTCGGAACCCTAAACTTAATTTTCAGTCTTATTTGTAATTATAGATTGAATAAAAATTTAAATATTAACATTGTAATTTCTTCTTTGACAGTCAATGGGGGGTTAGGGGGCGTTACACCTTATATATTTACTGTAAAGACCTTCAGTGGGCTATAATCTAATATAGTAGTAATCTTGGTGAATATAAATTGTTTTGAACTACGTTCAAAGTGTTGTGGATTTTAATTAATTGCTTGTTTCTCTTCTACAAAAGAACTTTTTAATCAATCGCGTAATTGATAAGATTTTAACCTTTACACTATAATAATTTATCTTTCTTTCAGATTGCAAGACTGCAGCTCTGAGTACCACTTCATATTAATAAAGATAGAAGAAAATTTTTTTATTTTTTTTTCAAATATTGGTTAAAACTTTCAAATTGTGAATGAGGTATATACATAACTGTAAAGTTTTATTTCCTGCTCATCGTGGACTGTATCTGGAGTGGGTGGTCTAGTCACTTGTAATTATTCGTATAAACCTAACCTAAACCAACGGTATATCTAGTAGTACACAAGTACTTTGACATACTTGGTTTGTAGACGTGTTAGTAAAGAGTACAGAAACTCCATTTATAATCGGATTTCTCGTGAAATTGAGAACTGTAAAGTAATGCTAAGAACATTCTGCAAGAAATTATGCCTGCTATTTTTATTACTAATAAAACCTTTTCTCTCTCTCTCTCTCTCTCTTGTAAACCTTTACTGTTCAAAGGAATTACTTTTAGAAGAGCTGTATCAGTATTATAGCACATGGAATGGATGAGGACCAAGAGCTTAGATGGAGGGAAATGAACGGTGCTCCACCTGAACCATCGGAGATCGAACACAGACCTGCAAGCAGCACAGTAAGTTTTCATCAATAAAGACCAAATACATGACCTCGGATTAGAGACCGAACCATTTTTTCTACCGGGACCCGCTTGTTGTTGGTACGATAAGGGGGGGGGGGGATAATGGGTTTACAGTAGGTACATTACAGTATATGACATTAAACAACTCGCTTGCTCTTTAAATTGAGAACATATTGTCATTCTGGTAATATCGGTCTTTCAGTGCTACCAGGATATTCAAACTCGGAAGAATATTCGGCAATTTAAAGAGACGTGCTTAGTGACGCTTCTACTTAGTTTAGTTCATTTATTATGCACCCCATACCCATCTTGTAGGGGGTAGTGGAAAGGGTTACAGAGGCACATAATGGGCTCAGGGACTGAACCCCACAATTCATTTAGCTAAGCAAGTTACAATCTTGATGAGCTAGTTACAAAATTCAATATAAGTCGTCACATCAACAATGGGTTCGAGATCGCTTCTACTGCAACAGAAATGATCAATTCTTGACATGAGCCACCGTGTAAGCAGCTTTCTTTTTAATTTGATGTACTAGAGTTGTACAGTGGTGCGCATCGCGTAGGCGCATGCATACCAACTATGACGCTTTCCCACATGTGGCTAAAAGAGCCAGGTGCGCCTCTTTACCTCATCTATGCATTTCATGCGTTTTATTAACAAATAAACATTAATGTACAAAATTTTAAGTAGGAACTATTGTTCTATGGTTAAATTTCAATAAGTAGCAGACGACCATAATGGAGAAGTGGCAACAGCCGGCTGGTACCGCCGCGCACTCATTGTTGCCAACTATGGAGCTTTTTTTAATTTTTAATTTTGACGGAAATCGCCATCTTGTACTCAAGGAAATTATCTTGATATAAGTAATTATATTAAATACTTTCCCCTTAGCAAGGATGAGCATTGCATGGTATTGTTTTGGCTAGTTATGTTTGAGGTCTAAAGGTTCAATATACATGATATGAAGAGTAGGTTTTACCAAGTTAAACATTATAACTATGCATAATTACATTCTCCACGAAGTAATAAAGCCTAAGTAAAATGTATAAATAATTAAATCCATCCTAATAGGTTGCAAGACATAATGTTGATCAAAACGTTGAAATAAATGAATTAGCAAGAAATGAGTTAAGATTTAAAAAAATTATTCCCTGGTACAGTCCGGAAGCCCATTATGGTTGTACAGGAATAAATTAATGTTACCATGCAAAGACATCAATAATCGCGTCCAGAGCCTATATTATGCGCGCGGGCCTACAACGCCCATTACAACATCCCGCCCACATATAATAAATGTAGCCGAGCATTACCATAACTGACCCACTGTATGAATAGTTCAGATAAGGTAAATAAGGGTGTTAATAGAGTTTTATGATAGGTAAGAGATGTGGATGAGGTGGGCGGCGTGTGGCAGCCCTGCGCGGCCACCACAACACACCCGTCGCCCCGGCCAGCAGCACACACCTCCACCACACAACTATTACCTCTATTTTAGGTGATTATAATCTACTTTTTCTCCCTGGGCATGAGTTAGGCTGCCTGTGTGTGGCACAGGAGCCGGCGTGGCGGTGGTGAGGCGGTGATGGCCGGCGGTGCCATAGAGATAGGAAGGGTTTTATCCCCGCTGATGCAGGCGAGGACCACCGTTGGTGTGGCATCCCTTGTCTCCGTGGTTCATATTTGTCTGGTGTGGTGGACGGGTTGGTTGTGGTGGGTGGTGGCGGGTGAGGGGCGGCGGGTGTGTGTGGTGTGGGTGTGGTGGTGGTGAGGGCACCACGGTGTGTGTGGTAGGCGAGGAAGGTGGTGAAATAAGACAAAGGAGAGGGCGGGAGGCGGCCTCCCCCCACGCCATGCCGCCGCCGCCGCCACCATGACGCTGCCATCACTCTGATGCATTATAGCTCCTCCCTCACCTCCTCACCGTTGCTTTAGTGTTTTATATACTTCCTCACCCCACTCAGGAGTCCTCGTTATATATATACACATCAAATTCAGCTGTAGTTAGAAATATAAGCAGTATAGTAAGCTGTGATGGTGTACAATGAGAGACTTAAGTAGCGTCCACCTTCACTATACTCTCATAGTTTCATTAATGCTGGTATTATTGTTGTTCCTTGCCTGCTATGGCTTGTGGCTTCTGTATTGGTCGTGTTGTAATTGACAGCACATTACTGCAAAGCCCGTTGTGTTGATTGACAGTTCATCATTGCTAGACTGATTGATTTACCTGAGTATCTGAGAGAAACAACTGATTTTTGTCATAGTTCCTCAATACAGTATGGTGGTAACTTGACAGGGAGGACACCAAAGGTCTGTTTCAACGGAACGGTCTTGACAACTGAGTATGGAACTCTGTCTCCCTTGAGGGGTGGGTCTCAAGCTCCACACTATTCAACATCCTTATGAACGTCATTGCAAATATTGAATTTCCAGAAGGAACACAACAAAGTGTGATATGCAGATGATATCCTAATACAAGCTCCCACCTTGGGAAAAATTAAACAGTCCATTGAACTCCTTGGAAGGAAATATGTTGAACTCAGTTTCACTCCCCCACAAACAAAAGCATATTGTCATCACAAGCAAATAATAAATAACTTCAAATTAATTTGAAACAATTGAATGGGTTGATCACACCTTGGCATCGCTTGTCGGCCTTAACAAGGAGGGGGGGGGGAAAGGTGCTCCATCAATTTATAGGAACATGCAAAAGTTGACTTGGGACTCAACATAACCTTAAACTGGATCCCATCCCATGTTGGAATCCCATTAAATGAGAAAGCTGATGAAATTGCTAAATTGGCAACTCGTCATCCAGTGATACATAAAAGAATTCAACCCAGCCTAGAGAACATAAAAAACATCATCACCAAAAAACTCACACCTCAACAAACCCTATCTACACCAGAGAGTAGCTGAAGGTTCGCCCTCTGCAATATGGTACTGTATCTTCAGGCAACCAAATTAGAAAGATTAAATATCCCAAAAGGAATCCACAATGAAATAGCAGTTCGGTTATATAGACTACGTCTAGGTTACAGGTGCAACTGGGAGATTGGTGAACCCCGACAGAGTGCATCTTCTGCGAAACTCTGACAAACTGGCAACTGAGGAAAGGAGGAAAGAAAAACAAATCGGTGAATCTGTATTCTGGTACAATATGGTTGCAGGTGGCAATCCCAATCATCATGGACGAAGAGGAGGTGGATCTGGGAGGGAATCAGTAATAGCAAGAATAAATCTAAAGAATCTTGGATAAAAATATCCTTGGAGATTCGGAATGGAAACAACAGTTGAGCAGGGGAGTTGCAGAATCTGTGGTGAGAGTGATGGACACCACCTTGACCACTACATGAGAGAATGTGAACATCTAAGAGCATTAGAAATATGTGTAGAATAATAAACCCCACATTGTTTGAGTTAGGAAAATATTATTTGTCAAACACAGATATTGTACTGTTCATAAAAAATTCCCCCATTTTGCACCCGCAAGATAACGTAAGATTTTAAGGGTTGACAAATGTTAATCTTGTTTGAGAAGCTGTTCACTTGAGACAGTTAAGCAAGTCCCAGCTGTGTCTGGGTACAAGTGACAGGATGAACAACCCAGCAGGTTTTCTTCCTATTGGGAGGTGTTCTACATGCTGCTATGTCAGTATGTCCACTCACAGGACGAGTGGCGCTTCCCAGTAAACTCGCCCCTCGGGGCAAAATTAAAAAAAAAATTAAGTTAACTGCCAGTTTGTTTTGATTTCTGTGAGCTGGCACTAATGGGATCCAAAGCCTTTCTCAAAGTGAATGACTTCACTTATTATTATACTGAAAATATTATGATTTTTATGAATTGGCATGATTATATTTTAATTAAAAAAATATGTATTGTATATTAAATTTGCCAGAAAACTTACTCAATAGCTATTTTGTGCTGGAGATGATGAATCTTGGTAATGTAAATAGTTATACAATTCAGGTGACACCAAAAAGATGTTTCCATCAGTAGTTAGTGCAGACATGGGCCATTTAATACACTAGACAGTTATCTCTGCTTCAACTAGATGGGTGCTCAGCCCAGCAGCTTGTGGCATGTTCAGCTTACCATTCAATAGAAGAAACTGCATTGTGTCTGGCATAAGGATAAATTAGTATTGCCAGATTTAGGTAAACTTGTCAGTAATATATTTTATAACTTGTATATACATTGGTTATCTAACTATATATTTGCTTTTTCCAGATTTTTTTTTATATGCTATATCAAGATGGCGGATGGAATGTTATCTTTATCATGGAACAATCACAGAGCAACATTTTGTCACATCCTTTCAACACTCAGGGAAAAAGTAAGTTTGTAAGACAGCGTCTTCAGAATCTGTCCCACTTATTGTAATCTTCCACAGTGGTTGGGAGGTCCGGAGCTGGGTGGTTTGGTTACAGCTCAAGTAAAGTTACATTCCACAGTGGTCCTCGAAACTGAGGAGAAAGCCTTGAAAGACATCATTGACAGAAACATGATCACTACCAAAACTAACCAGTAGGTAACGTTCACCATTTACTACAAAAACAAAAAGAATGCCAACTTGTTCATGAAGAATTCTCCCGACACCAAGCCAAACTTTCAAATAGACAAATATCATCTTATTCTTTTTCATCTTCTGAAGAACATAAGAAATTTATACTGTACAAGTTATTGATCTTGACCCTTTTGGTCATATTCGATAAGAAATATGTATACATTATACATATAGGCATAAGATTATATTTGTGTTTGAAAGTTTGACTTGGTGTCGGGATAGTTCTTCATGTGCAAGTTGGTGTTTTTTGTTTTTGTAGTAAATGGTAAATGTTACCGTCTGGTTGTATACAGTATACTGTATGTGTATACATAAATACATACATACATACACATTATTTATATATAAATAATTGCACACCTCACACACTTAGGTAATTGCACCTAGGTAATTACACACGCATGCAAAGGCATGCAACTAAATGGTTCATGGAACTAGAAAAGAACAAGAGCTATGAGGAGAGATTAGAGGTGTTAAATACTAGTATAGCAAAGCTAGAAGATAGAAGAAAAAGAGAGTGATACATATGATCACTATGTACAGGTTCAAACTAAGGAAACAAAGCTGCCAAAATAATATTACAATGTTCACTTTAGCAAACAGTAGTAGATGGTTGGAACAAGTTAAGTGAAAAAGGAGTCGGAGACCAAAACCACCAGTAGTTTCATGCCTCACATGACAGTACTGGGTAGACGGTACTAAGAGCATAGCTCTCAAGTAATTTCACTTAGGTAATTCACACTGTATAGGTAATTCACACTGTATACCTTTCTTGATCAACTGTGATTAAATAATATATATTTTTTGTTAGTTTTGATTTTGTGCTCTTTGATGCATATTTCTTTTTCAAGTAGGATGGTATCAAATATGTAAGGTAATGGTAAAATATACTCAAATATTTGTTCTTCCAATTGCAGGAAAGATACACTGATGTGACTGTAGCTTGTGAGGGGAAATTTTATCAAGTACACAAGTTGGTTTTATCAACATGTAGTGAATACTTTGAAAAAATCTTTGAAAACACCCCGTGTAAACACCCAGTTATTGTGTTGAAAGATGTACAAACTGATGAACTAGAGGCTCTCTTAAGCTACATGTATGAAGGTGCTGTAAGTGTTGCACAAAATGATCTAGCACGGTTAATTAAAGCAGCAGAAGTGTTGAGAGTTAAAGGGCTCGCTGTTCCCGATGAGCCTCCCATATCAGAATCTAGCAACAAAAGATTGACCCAGTCCCGTAATGCCACCGATGACAGAAGTAGTCCACATCCTAAACGGAGAAGACGTGAAGAAAGTAATGCATATATGCAAGGAGCACAAACTTCAACTACGCCTCCAGCCTCTCCAAGAGCATCCCCATTCCATAATGAAAGTGAAACCCAGCACTCGACATCAAGAACACAATCAGACAGTCAATGGATGGAGCAAAGATCATCAGAAAGGGAGGAACAAAGTACAGACCACCCACTAGATGACAGACTGGGTGATCATACAGCTACCAGCCGTTCTTCACCAACTCCTCCACAGGTCGAGGTTTGTGAAATTATTTGATATTGTTTAATACTTCAAAAGTGCAAATCAAATCTGTTCCAAATCTTCAAATTTCAGGAAGCAAACATTTACAGTAATATAGATTACAAGTAATTTAATTTTGTCTTCTATTTTTTCAAGGTCATGGTAGATGAATCTCTAGTCAAAGAGGAAATGGTCGATCATGTGGACAACAGTCAAGATGATGTTGTGGACTCAGGGATGGACTACGGGTCTATGGGAAGTGACTCTAGATTAGATGGGTCAGGGGGTGGTGAAGAAGATCCTTCAAGTCAAATGTTGCCTAACAAATTTGAACATAAAGTCAATCCTTCACAAGGACAAGCACAGCCACTACCGGAGGCAGTTGTAGAGGCGTTAGCAGGACCCTCTGGAATGCAGGGGGTATGTATTCTACTCAGAAATTGAGGCATTTCGTTATCCCATAGTGTTTGGTGGTATAAAGCGAGTCTTATTTGTAATTGATCACTTGTATAAAATTAATATTTTTCTCTTTTCTGTGGTTAGCTTTTCTATTTTTTGGTACAAAATATTCTTTGGTTTTACTTAATTTACTCAGCCTCAGAATCTTGGTACAGTACTATACAGATAATGGTGGTTCAAGTACTCTTAGAGGAATTTTGCTCACTACATTATTGATATTTTGTGAAAGGACAATATTGTACCACAATTCACCTTACATGTAGACTCCTCTCACTTAGCAGTATTATCATGGTGTGCAAGTACTGTACTCTACAGTGTTTTAATTTATTCAACTTGTTTTTTTGTGGCATTTCAGTTTTAACCCTTTCAGTGCTTTTATCTAATATGATAAAATTAAAATATCTATGCAGCCAATTCTTAAACTAACATGATAGTTTTTTTCTGGCTACAATTGTAAAAGAATTTGTATTTGTTGGTAATAATGTACTGCGTCAAGTATGGCAGTCGTGCCCTACAGTTATATATGAGTCAGTCACCTGAAGGTAAAACTGATTTATATGGTCATAGGAAACGTTGTGAACTGTATATGTGACAAAACATTTTTATATTGGTGAAATCTCAAGACTGTTGGACGCGGCTGCTCGCAGCCTTACATATAAATCACAGCCTGGTAGATCAGGTATCTTTTGGAGGTGCTTATTGAGTTCTCTCTTGAGAAACCCGTACACACAACTGGAAGTCCAAATTTTGTCAATAGCAGTGTATATATAGTGTGAACTTGGAGGAACCCTGTGGGGTGAAGACAGTTCCTTGTATAAGGAATTTGAAGACTAAACCACACACTAGAAGATGAAGAGACAATGACATTTCGGTCCGTCCCGGACCATTATCAGGTCTGTTATCACAATCAACAGTACTTGATAATTGTAAAGGACGGACCGAAACGTCGTCATATAACCTACCCATCCCCAACAGTAAAAAATATACAGTGGAACCTCTATTAACGAGTTTAATCCGTTCTGGCACCGAGCTCGTTACCTGGAAAACTCGTCTTTGGAAACAAATTTTCCCATTTAAAATAAAGAAAATAAATTTAATCCGTTCCACTCCCAAAAACATCCATACTTGTATGACTTTTTTTTTTATGTAAATATAATACTGCACATGTAAATATAAATCTTTTGTTGTAGTGTTTTAATATTTACTTTACCTTATGAAGAGTAGTTGCTGGCTTGAGGGAGACGATGGAGAGGTGGGAAGGAGGAGAGGGGTTATGGTGTGGAAGGAGAATCCACCTCTGAGTCAGGCGGACTCTCTCTTCTTGGGAATTTCACCCAAATTTAATTTCAAATGTCACACAAGGATGCGTTAGACCAGCACCAAATAAAAAACTACATTGATTACACTCGTTGTGTCAACAATATAATAGTCTTACCACGAAGATACAATACAATGCCGTTTTCTCAAATAGGCAATGTAGTTATTAAAGAAAACTGAAATTTCATGGCAAACATGTATACAATCCCCAAGTCGATCGGATAAGAATTGGATTTTATAGGAATATTTGCTCAAATGACGCTTGAGCGCGGTGTTTGGGTGCATTCAAGATAAAAAAAGTGTTACGTTCAAGCGACATATACCTGCGAAAGTGATAACACTTTCATAAAATGTTATCACAAAGTGATAAATTAATTAAACATTTTCACACACTGGGTTGTCACTGCTTTATCAGGGCAGCTTTTCCAAGAATGCGTTCACCTTTTCAAACATTCCAAACACTTCCCTGATCTCGGTGGAAGAGGCAGCATCCTCCCTTACCTCCTCATTCCCTTACTAATGGTGTAAATTGTTGATGAGGACCTGCCATACTTCCTTGTGAGATCAATCACACAGACACCACACTCATGCTTTGCTATAATTTCCTTCTTTAAATCCACAGTAATTGTCTTTCTTCCTCTTGACAACACTATCTTTAGCAAGCAGCTTGTTTGGAGACATCCTGTGTTACAAATTGTAGTCGCAAAACCACTAAAAACCCAAAGAAAAGCTCAAATAAATCCAGAGGGATGCTTGTCGTGTGAGATACAACAACAACACTGGCGTCGGAGGCGTCCGAGAATTTGCGAGAACCCGCGAGACGCTAGGAAGCGCCATGTGGTTTCACTCGTTAATAGAGGCGAGCTCGTCAATAGAGACAAATTTGCTGCGAGTGGCTTGCTCGTTACTGGAAAAACTCGTTAATAGAGCCACTCGTTAATAGAGGTTCCACTGTATATGTATTAAGCAACCTTCATTTTGACCATGCATGATGAGCAATCTTTGCCAACCCATTACATATCAGAAGTATAACAATATGAAAATTATTGGTGGCATATACACAACAGTGTCCAGGATTTACACTCAAAGCATCCTCTGGTCTAGGTTTACAAATTTACAACAAAATTATTTTTTGCACATTCTTCATTTCAACCATAGTATATTGTTAGCAATCATTAGCGAACCATTCTATATCAAAAGTATAACTATAACAATTATTGTGGTGTACAAGTAACAGTGTCCAAGATTTGCAAACAAAACCTCCATCAATCTTGATATAAAAAATTACCACAAATTTAAATTCAATTTTGTGTAATAATCATAAATATACAATTATTATTAGACCCCAAAAAAGCAAAAGGGTTGTGCTCAAAAGTGTTAACTTTTGAGCAAACTCACTCTTTGGTCTACAGTGAGTGAATGTGAGGATGGTTGTGATGGAGACAGCTAACATAATAAGCCATCTCGCAACAACACGTGTCATGTTAATTTTCTGCCCAACGGAAATATATTTCCACTTTTCTCACAGTCTTCAGCAGCATAGTTGCTACTGTAAGACATCCGGTCAGTCAAAAAATAATAGTCAGTATATGTGTAAATCACGAAAATTAACACGTGATGAAAAATGTGAGTGTCAGACCTTGAAGGAAGGATTGAAACAATGTACATATATATGTACAGTGACAACTTATAGATGCCTTGCAGCTCTGGTGTTAGAATAAGCAGTGTGACAGTCAGTGACTTGGGAATATTTTCACATCTGTTTTTGGTAATTTGTATACTGCATAGTTATTGAGTTATTTATATTTTTTAAGTTTTTATGTATTTACCAATACCCAGTATTTGGACTTAGCATAAACTTTTCTTAGCATGGATGAGTCATATACAGTAATGCAATAACGATTTGCTTTTGGCTGTTTTGTGAGTATTTTGTTAAATATTATTATTTTATAATTTAATTTATAAAATAATGTCCCAAATTTATATTTGTAAAAGCTTTTATGGACTGTACAATAGTATACAGTTAAGTTGGATACTAATGTGGCCGCATCCCAACGGCCAGGCGTGGCAGCCGAGATCTACCATCCTCGCTGAAGCGAACGTTTGTTAGTTGCACCAAACAATGTGCTCAGAACACAAACTATTTGGACCTTCCCAGAATTCATTAGAGCGACGATGCACTGTTTAACTGTTTTAAGTTTTGAATAAAAAATGTTGTGGGAATTTGTTTTGATGGGACTGAAAGGGATAAAACTGTGCCAACATTACTATTTTTAATTGGCTCTGCCTGCTTTCTAGATTATCCTTTTTAGTAAGTCTTACTATATATTCACCTAATTTCATTCTCTTTAATTAAAGTACTTCATCTGTACATACATTGAACAACCATATGATTGGCATCCCAATGGAAACTGCATATGGTATATCTTATATAGTATATATATTATCTCTTGACATTTCTCCTGTTTTAAAAATATTAGAATGACAGCATATTTAAATAAAATTAATTATTGTTTTTTCTTGTTACTGTTAAAGACTTATTATGCAAGATTTAATTTACCATCCTTACCTTTAAATTGTAAATGGAGATTTTAAATGAGAATTATATATCCTCATTATTTGAATTATCCTGTTGACTAGCAGTTTCCAGACTTATTTTATGTTTGCTGGCCATGTGAAAGAAGCCCGATACCTAATTTTGATGTTTTTATCTTGTCCTGGCAGTGGTTAAGTGAGATGCCTGCTGGGTTCTCAGGATTAGAGGGATATGGGGGGGACGGGAGTCAAGACGTCCACCCATCCTCTCAAGGAGCACCCGTAACGCAGTCTCAAGCACACCAGCTGGTGAGTGTTCTCATTATCTTGTTGCAGAAGAGGTAGCCATCACTGGAACAAGGAATATTCTGCATTGGAAATGTATTGGCAGTGGACATAGATTTAATATATATATATTTTGTTTAGAGAATATCAAAACATTAGCAGGCCTTAGTCTTACATACAGTATAGTTGTCATTAGGAATGATAAAATGGATCACAGACATGCACAAATACATGCATATATAGACATGTACACAAACTATCATATGACAAATATTATTGGTAAAATGAGAAGCCATTAGCTCTTTGGTAATTATGCAGTCACACTTGCTGGTGCATACACACACAAATGTTTAGACTCAGACATGCACAGGAACATAATAGACAACCAAGAATAGAACTACGTAGGAGGGGAAGTAAACAAAACAAGAGAAGTTAACTGTTCCTAAAAATACAGTATAAAAGCATACAGTATATGTATGGGGTGAAATAATCAACACGCGAGTTAAAATATCTGATAATGGTGAAATACCTGATATTGTCACTGGTAGAGATTGTACTTAAGAATTTTTATTTAAGTTTTCTCACAGTGCTACTCAGTTTAGTTTTGTGATACAAAAATGCAGAAAAGATGGAAGTGATACTCTGCTTGTAAAAGGGAATTTAAAGTAAAAGAATAAATTCTTGACATCTAGAGGGATGTGGACATAGTGACACTGTAGGTAGACCAAATAAGAATTGATGCTCATTATTGCCTTCAATCCACCAGCAAACAATACATGAACAAAGGAGGAAATTGGGAACAAGTGGGAGGGTCTTATTAATGATCATGAGAGAGATAATATGAAAAGCAAATAAAGATAAACCATGATTGCTTGTATTTTGGGAGTTTAATTTGAAAGCAGGTATAATATAAGGATAACAGACATCTGGATAAGCAGGTTAATGAACCGCTTTTCATACTACGGGCTCACCATAGCCCGTGCTGCTTGGAACTTTTTGTTCCAGGTAGCGAATCTTAAACAACAACAAATGAACCTCTCTCTGAAAATATTCATGTATTAGCACATTAAACAGCCAGTGAGAGTGAAGAAAGAGGATGTTCTATCAATACTGGATATAATATTAAACAGGAAAAAAATCTTAAGTTGCAGTACCTACCTCCAATAGGTATGAGTGGCCACATATATCGAAATAAATTAAGCAGTACACTATAATATAGAAGTTATGGGGAAGTGAGACAACAGAGAAACTAACTAGGGGGAACTAAGGGAGTCTAAAAGAGCTGTTTAATGGGTTTTCATTTAGTTCATGGGTTAGTTTTTTAAGAGTTTTTGCAATTGAAATGGTTTGTTGTTAGGTAAAATAATAAATGAGGTGCATGCCATATTTTAAGAGATACAGTACACAATCAGAAAACAGGACAGGTTCAGTAGAAAATGCAAGAAGGCCTGAGACCAGAAGACAAAAATGGAATCCATGCACAAGGACATCTCGCTAACATTATATATCAATGAGAAAATTAGTTGGAGTGATGCGGGATTAATAAATTGTTACCAAAATTCTTGAGACCATAATTAGAATATGCAGTAGTGGTGTGGTGTTTATATCTTAAAAAGCACATCAGTGAACTAGAAAGGGTGCAGGGACATTCTAATAAATGGCTTCCAGATCTAATAAACACACTATAAAGAGAGGCCAGAGGCATTAAAAAAGCCAAGGTTAGAAGATAGAAGGAAAAAAAAGTCAATATGATCACCATATACAAAATAGTGACAGAAATAGACACACTTGACAACTGGGTAGAAATTCCTAGTGCAACATGTCAGAGAGGAAACACATAGAAGGTGGAGGACCAACCAGCAAGGCTAGATCTGGTCTTCACATAGAGATTTACATTGGCATTATTGAACTAGAAATGTTAACTGGAGGGCCACTGACCACTGTGCTATATTAAATTTTAATTGTGAGTTGCAATGATGGCTGTAGAAAGAGGAAGAGAATACTTTGAGAAATGGAATTCAGATAAAAAAAAACATGGACTTAAAAAAAAAAATTTGAAGAAGCTATTGGAAGATACATACCACCCCTTAAAGGTGAAGGAGCACTAAACAAATCTTTGCTGGTTTGACAGTTCTTGGAGGCAAAAAGGAGATGTGAATGAATAGAACGGAATTGAAAGAGCAGCAAATAAACTGTATTGAGAATAATAAGGAAGGGCTTGAAGAATCAATATAAGCATCCAGGAAGATTTCAAGATGGAATCATACACAGTATTATTCTAAAGGAGTAATTATTACAAAAAGAATTTCCCAAAATGAAAGTGACACCAAAAGAAGTTGGAAACAAATATTCAGGAGAGCTGGATATGATGAAAGCCTTGTGTCTGAATTAGATTTTACTATGGATATGATATTAATAGAGGCAATTGCATATTGTGTAGACCCCTTTGCTGTTATTTTTCACAAAAAATCTGGAAATTCCTGGTACTGTAATTGGAAAATGGGTAATGGGGTGTTAATATATAAGAGAAGAGGAAGACAGGAACCACAATCTAAAAAACCAGTATCATTGGACACAGAAATCACAATTGCCTGAAGCATCAAATGAACAAATCCACAAGGGCCGTGACGAGGATTTGAACCTGCGTCCGAGAGCATCCCAGACGCTGCCTTAATCGACTGAGCTACGACATGGTAAAAGGAGTTGAAACCGAAGTTCTACTGAATTTACTGGATCCTGCAGCCAGTTCTCCTGAACTTACTTGATCCTGTTTGTGCCTCGGAGAGGCTGCAGGATCCAGTAAGTTCAGTAGAACTTTGGTTTCAACTCCTTTTACCATGTCGTAGCTCAGTCGATTAGGGCAGCTTCTGGGATGCTCTCGGACGTAGGTTCGAATCCTTGTCACGGTCCTTGTGGATTTGTTCAGTATCAGTGGAATTTGTTTTACAAACATCAACACAGATTCAGCAAAGGGAAATCCTGCTTTACCAACTGATATTTCAGTTTTATGACAAAATGACAGCAGAATGAGTGGATTTGGGAAAACTGCATCTTTGTTGTCATAAAGTGTTCAATATTTTCCTTTACTAGAGACTTGTATTCAAATTTGAAAAAACAGCTGGTGTAGTGGGGAAAAAAAAAAAGTGCTAGGTTAGAGAAAGTGTACCATTCAGGAAGGATATGAAGGGTCACAGCTGGGAGATATTAGAATGTGAATGTCAGACTATAGGGTTATCATGTTCCTAATACTGTATACATATGTGACTTAATAGGAAAAAAAAGTTCTCGTGTCATTTTTTGTCGATTGCAGAAGGAACTACATAATTTACAGGGATAAAGTGCTGTAGTACAGTAGCCTACACTCTTGACTCAAAATTAGGGATCCATTAGGGACCTCAATACAAGCCTAAGTACAGGCTTCCTGTCCCCTGATAATGGGAATTAATTATTATAGTGTGAAAAATGGCTACTGGACTAATTAAAATAAATGCAAAGCTTTGAGGATAGTAGGAGTGAGTTGAGCCTAATTACAATACATTATGAAGGCTGGTTGGGTCCTTGGATCTGACATAACCCCTAATCTGATACCAAACACATCAGCAGAGTAATACTTGTAGATTATTCTAAACTGATCAGCATCTAGATAACTGTTAGAAAATTGAACAAGGAACATTTTAAGATATATATATATAGGAGACATGTTAGACCTATTCTTGAGTATGCGGCCCTGGCATGAAATCTCAACCTATAGGAACACACAAACAAAAGTATAGAACAAATGAAAACATAAACAAGGGCCCATTTCTTAGCTAAGGAGGGGGGGGGGTGAAATATGATGAAAGTTTGAGGAAACCTGTAGGAAAGAAGGAATATAGTAGATATAATAACATACAAAATTTTAAAATGAATTGACCATGTATTTTTGAAAGCAATATGAGCAATAAAAAAAAAATAGAATCACAGATGTAGGAAATCATTTGTTCAGTGTACAAGTCATGAAAGAAATATTAGATGACATTGCCGTAGCTCTCTCAATACACAGTTTTAATGTAAATATGATTAGAAAATTGTGACTAAAGTCATTACATTAAACAACTTTTCTTCAACCCTGTAAGTGCTTTTAAGCAAGTACATACACTTGCATACATGCAGAGATTATTTAATTATATTTATATTTTTGGCACAATGAAGTCATTTATACAGTACAAATACAGTAAACAAATACCCAGTTCTAGATTAAATTTAATTTCCACACTTCATATTATGGCTTACTTGACTAGGTTTTCCTGGAAATTGATCTGCCAATCAATTTACAACTACATCTATACCCTATTTCCTGCTGAGTGAACAGGGGCGAACAGTTAAGGATTGATTCCTATATGGTCCTTCCTCACCCTACCCCATCCTTCCCGGAGGCTTGAACCCGGGCCAATATTGCATGCAAAATGCGAGGTGGGATCAATTCCACTCTACTGCCAGGAACTTTAGAGTTCTAACCGTATTGCAGAAGCCTCTCACCCACTGCACCTTTGTGTTAGGTTAATATCTAGGTCTGACTCCAAAATACAATATAGGTAAAGCTGAAAGGACTCACTTGTGGCTTGTTAGGACCTCGGGGCACATTAATAGGGAAAAAACATGCTTAGTCTTTCAAAACGGTAGTGTCAAACTAGGGTGAGATTGTAATTGCTTCTCTGTACAGTCATTGACTTACTAGAAGAGGTAGATACATGATGGTGCCCAAGTCTCGGTCCCCTCCTTCCCCCTCCACTAACAATCTCCAATCTTCCTCTCTCACCTGTTCTGCTGTCTCCCCCTCTCCTTTTTCTGACCTCTCAGCTTTCATTCCCCTCCCTGATTGACCAGACCATCAACCTGGGGGATACTAATCCTCAGAATTTTCAACAGGTATGGAGTCCCATCTTCCCTTTACTCCTTCCCTCTCCTGAATATCCTCCACTTCCCCTCCCCCTTCTTTACCCCCCCTTGTCCATATGAATTGTGGTTAGTGGTCAGGTTTGAACCCAGACCTGGGTGGGGCAGTAAATAGCAGCCGGGATAGAAAGCTATTGGCAGATCATATTCTATAGAAAACAAAGATTTTCTTCATTACTGGGTAGTGTTGCTATTCTTTTTTTATCTATTGAAGTTTGATGTAGCATATGTATGGTATAATTTCCTGATTTGTTATGACCAAAACATAACCAGTTTGAACTTATTAGTTCTGTACATCACCACTATTTTATATGTATGGCTATAGGAAGTTAATGATTTTAAGTGTAATAGATCATTTCCAATGCAGTAATATATTCTTGGAAATTGTAATGTTTTTATTGTCACTTTTCTGGCAGCATAAACAATGTAAACAAAGTCCGAGAGTGGTGTTAGAAGGTAAGTAATATATCCAGGGTGGCTCCTCTTCTCATTGTTTAACATTTCTTGACAATTTCTCATTCATGTTATTGAGGCCAGACTTTTTCTTTGAAATATATTTTGACACTTTTTCTAAAATGTAAAAAAGATTAATTTTAATGTATATTAAAATGTCAGGTATATTGAATTAGATATTTATAAATTTGTTTAATTGATTATTTGATAAAACAGCCTTAAGAAACACACTTGCTATGTTTATATTGTAATGTGGTATGAATAATTTCAAATAAAGTCTGGCCTAAAATAAGTTTATTGTTTGACATCATTGGTTGCTGCAGCAGGATATACTCTTATGTATAGGATGTTATCACTATGCCTGGAGGTAAATGCCATCCACCGTGGCTTGACAAGGACCCAGTGTGTAATGTAGAACTGAAATAACACTAGAATGTTTTGCTGTATTGAAAATGCAACATTTTATATTTATGATATTTCTGGATATCCTCAACACATGATGAAAATCATGTTCAAGGCAGAATATTTTAATGAGCAGCATTGTCAGAGGAAAGTTATTGTTTTAAGCTGAAGTGCTGTATAATATTTACTGAAATTTATATACCAGTTATGTTTCAATTGGGTTACTGTATTAAGATAATTTATACAGCATGATATACGTATATCGTATGTAATATATTAATATATATATATATATATATATTTTATTAAATATGACCGAAAAAGTAAGATTAATAATTCTAACACGAATTTTCTCAATCTTTCGTACATTATGCTTCACTGTTGGAGGTAAATCAAAAATCACTTCTCCAAAATTCATTTTTATTTCTAGTCTGACGCGACACGGGCGCGTTTCGTAAAACTTATTACATTTTCAAAGACTTCACAAATACGCAACTGATTAGAACTTGCGTTTCCCTGATTTTATATCTACATTTGAGTGAGGTGGGAAGGGTGATGTGGCATTACATTTGAGTGAGGTGGGAAGGATGATGTGGCATTAGAGGATATTAATAGGGTATTAAAAGTATCAACACAAGACAGAACACGAAACAATGGATATTGAATAGAAGTGTTTTTAGAAAGCCTATTGGTCCATATTTCTTGATGCTTCTATATTGGAGCGGAGTCTTGAGGTGGGTAGAATATAGTTGTGCAATAATTGGCTGTTGATTGCTGGTGTTGACTTCTTGATGTGTAGTGCCTCGCAAACGTCAAGCCGCCTGCTATCGCTGTACCTATCGATGATTTCTGTGTTGTTCACTAGGATTTCTCTGGCGATGGTTTGGTTATGGGAAGAGAACAGTGAACAACACAGAAATCATCGATAGGTACAGCGATAGCAGGCGGCTTGACGTTTGCGAGGCACTACACATCAAGAAGTCAACACCAGCAATCAACAGCCAATTATTGCACAACTATATTCTACCCACCTCAAGACTCCGCTCCAATATAGAAGCATCAAGAAATATGGACCAATAGGCTTTCTAAAAACACTTCTATTCAATATCCATTGTTTCGTGTTCTGTCTTGTGTTGATACTTTTAATACCCTATTAATATCCTCTAATGCCACATCATCCTTCCCACCTCACTCAAATGTAATGCCACATCACCCTTCCCACCTCACTCAAATGTAGATATAAAATCAGGGAAACGCAAGTTCTAATCAGTTGCGTATTTGTGAAGTCTTTGAAAATGTAATAAGTTTTACGAAACGCGCCCGTGTCGCGTCAGACTAGAAATAAAAATGAATTTTGGAGAAGTGATTTTTGATTTACCTCCAACAGTGAAGCATAATGTACGAAAGATTGAGAAAATTCGTGTTAGAATTATTAATCTTACTTTTTCGGTCATATTTAATAAAATATGTCTACAGGAAAGACTGCTACCAAAATATATATATATATATATATATATATATATATATATATATATATATATATATATATATATATATATATATATATATATATATATATAAGATATAAAGATATAAATATAATTTATAATTATATAAATATAATTTATTAATATATATAAATATATATTTTATATATATATATATATATATATATATATATATATATATATAAAATATATAATAATACATATATATATATTTATATATATTTATACAGTATATTGATAAATTGATACAATGTCTCTACGAAAAATACGAATGCTTGCTGGTATTACCAGATTCTTGTGCTCCACGATCTGCTGCAGTCTTTTTTTTTTTTTTTTTTTTTTTTAAATGTGCGAATACGACGTTCATGCATTTTCTCTGGTTACTGTTATATTAGTGGCACTAGCAATATAACCAGAAACAAATATTGTAAAGTGTTATGCTGTACACATGTATACATAAATGAATTAAATATATCCCATTAACTTTTCCTTTATAGTTCTACATTTTTATACATGCTCTGCCGCTGCATAGGCACACATAAATATACAGTACTGTACACTATCTGTGCAATTGGAACTCATTTTATGTGGCCAAATGTTAGTGTGTAACAGAAGATGCTCACAAAACAACCCGTCCTCTTACAAATGACGTCGCTTTTAGCTCGTATGCACACTCAGGCTAAAAATCGACGTACTTCAAAATGAAGTCGGCTCACGAAAGTGATGTACTGTCCTGTTTTCTGTTTTCTTGGCCCTCTGGCTTGTGCTGTTAGGTTAGGGAGAGGAAACTTTAAATTAACAGTTTTCATGCCATTTTGAAACCTTAGGAGAGCTTCCTGCCCTCCTAACCTACCAGAAGACCCTTAACTTGGAAAGCTTTGGAAAAAAATTCCTTAATTTAATTAGAACATAAATTTCCATTTTAAATTGTGTCAGTATACAAAAATCAAAGGGGTTACAGAGCCTACCTACACCAACACTGCTAGACGTAACTTTTCCCAGGTTTTTTGGAGGGCACCTTATGGAGGCTCCATGGTGCTAGCTACCTGGATAGCTCTCCCCAATTCTGTCTACTATTCCACGTCTGTGAGAGTCATTATTAGCCTACAAGGGACCAGAGTCAAAAATCTAATCCTCAATAAAGAGGCACATGGAGCTTGAGCATACTAGCTCATTAAGGCCTAAAAAAAAGGCTACAGGTAAACAAAACATAAAAAAAAAATAAAAGGAGCCACCTGGTGAAGCTGTTTGTTTGCTAGTTAACCTGGTGGCCATAAATCTAGCTATTCAGTTCCCAGCCCTGCCCCATCAGTTATTTACCTGGTATGAATGGCAAATAATGTCACGATTGTGCTCCTCATTCCTAGCATCTCTTCGAGTTCTGGTTGTCCAAATAATTATTGGCCGTCCCTTGTGCTGTTCTTAAAGGTTGGAGACCATTGCATGTGTACTTAATTCATATTTTAGTGTTTACTTCATAATGTGAGTTTCTTATGCCTCATTTTTTGTGTGCATAACATTCAATATCCACCTGGAACTGCACGTGCCTAGAGTGATCCTTTCCAGGGGTTTGCTAGTATTGCCTTTGTTTAACCAGAATTTTCTTCTGTTGGATTTGTGGACTATCTCTGAGAGGCCAGGTTTTTATGAAAGCACCTTTCACAAAAACCTGGTCTCGCCCTACGTAGTGTCTGGTCTTTGATTCATCTATGGCGGGGCTTGTGGATGGGGTCAGTCTGGAGGGGGGGGGGTTTGGTTTAGAGTTGCATAAGGTGTTATGTACTCATTTATATAACAACTGCTCATGCCCTCCTTAATAGTCTTATGACTATAGGCTGTTTTTGGTGTTTTCAGTGAGCAGCTCCTGTGCTTGGCCAGCACCTCGGGAACCCAAAAAGCCTTTTGCAGTTTTCAAGGTCTTGTTGTATTCCAGCACTTTTATTCTACCCTCAAATGGTGAGAGTTTGTGGGATTGCCATTGATCTTGTATTCTGATGGCCATCCATTACTGCCTTCGCTTCACTACCTGTGGGTGGATTAACCTTTGCACCCTGGAATCTGTGATGTTTGTTATCATGATGTTTCATTGTTCAGCTCCTGACCCTGGGGGTAAGGGGTCTTTGTCTAGTGTGTTTCTCCCTTATTCCTCTTCTCCTCTTTTGTTCCTCTTTCACCTTTTCCCTTTCCTTCCTCTCCTGCTACAGTCAGGTGACCAGCAGTAGCCCTAGGCCAAATCCGTCACTGTGATGCTCTTGGTCAAGAATGCTGCTTTGTTTCCCTGCCGGGAGTGCTGCAGTGGCCTCGTCCGAGTGGGCTACTAGAGCCACCAACCAAGGCATGGTATATATTTGATCACTGCTGAGTGAAGGGTTTGTTCATTGTTTTGTTACTCTCCTAGAGGCTGCCTCTTAAATGTCCGACAGTTGTTCCCATTGAGGTTCTCCTGCCTTCTGTTTCTCTGGGGGATTAGTTTGGGGTATAATTCCCTTCTCTTATGAGAAATGTTATATCTCCTGTCTGCACTCCAGAGAATACAGATTTAACAATTTTAGGCAGTCCCAATAATTTAGATGTTTTATTGAGTGAATTCTAGCTGTAAAAGAACTTTGCATGTTACCAGGTCAACAATTTCTCCAACTTTGAATGGGGCTGTTAGTATTAGATATGGGGAAGCTTTGCCAGAAAATTATACAGACTCAATTTTGACCGAATAACCCAAATATTTGGTTCATCGAGCTTCGAATAACCAAGCTCATACAGTATTGTTCATTTTACGATCCTCATGTGGCCTTTGTTTTGCCATCTCTTCATAGCTTTTCCTCGGTTTATATACATGTGGTCCTTTCGTGTTTTTTTATTTTGATTGTTTGTGGATAGGCTTCTCATGCTGAATACTGTCGCTGTGTTTCATTTGGCCTTGGTAAGGCTTCCCTTTTGTTGGCATTTGGTGTCAACATTTTTGTCTGCCTCGTTTCGCTGTTGTCTCAGGCAATGTTTTTTTATCTGGCTAGCTCCTGCTCCTCCTGAGCCATCCTGGTCTTTGGCCAGAGTTTTAGTTTTCTCTCCTTATTCTTGATTTTCTGCTGCCTAATCTGACCAGTATTGTTTTCTCAAGGCTTTATTTTTGTTTACCTTTGTCTTCAGTTGTCAAGTTGGGATGTTCGCACCCTCTTGAATCGGGGTTTTTGCTCTTTTGGTTCTCGATCACTCTTCATTTACAACCTTCTCCTTTTCTGAATAAGAATTGGATGGCTTTACCCAGAAAGAATAACATCTGTTTTTTTTTTTAATCATACGTCCAAATTGTATCGTGATACAGTACAGTACATGGAAAATGGAGTGATTGAATTCTTTAAACCAATCCAATCTCACTCTTAATAAGGTGAAAGATGGAAAACGTGCACCCGGTTAATTAATGTGAGCATGCATAAATTACATGAGAAAGTTGTGTACGTTACTGTTTTTGTGATGGGGCATTGCTGCATTCATCTCCACCTTGGTTTTCTGTGTTTATTATGCTTCCTGAATTTACAGAGCTGTGTACTGTATTTATTACTTTAGGATACAATAGATGGATGGATTTGTACATATAATCAATCCTTCCTGCACTATTGTATCCTAAAGTAATAATTATGCAGTTTTGTAATTTCAGGAAGTATAATAAACAAAATTTAATGTACAGTAAGAATTGGCGACACACTTGACTGGTTGCCCATGGCTATTAAAATCAGACTACATAAAGCAATATTTACATTAGATCTAGCATGAAAGAAAACTCCTGTTTCATCCTAGCTACTGTTTCACCCAACATTTGTACAGGAAAGACCCCCCTTTTTTTCAACAAAATGTGTTCATTCATTCATATTTTAACACATTACCAGCAACATGTAATGAAGCTTTATAATCAGACATAAACAGTACTGTATATTGGAATTTTTGTTTACTTATTTGTGGATTGAAATGCTACTTTGCTTATGATCCTCAAGGAGCTAAGTGAGATGTTCCTACAGTCAAGTAGTTTGCGTACACTGTGTACAGTCTTTGTATATTGTAATGCATCAAAAAGAGTACCGATACCAAAGCCATTCTCCTATAACAGGCTGGTTACATCAAGGCCATTCAAGTTTTGTCACCATTTCCCCCTCATTTTATGAATAGTTAACATCTTTTGGGATTGTCCTCTCAGTAGTGTCCTGGTACTTTGGTGTAGGTATCTTCAGGTTGTACTAGGCCTGAGAGCCAGGATCAGAATTTGATTCTCTTAACAAGGTGTGGGAAGAATGGGGATCAGAGGTAGACCAAAAACCTACAAATGTTATACAGTGTCTCCAGATGCATCAAAGTAAACCATTGCTTGAAATCTACTCGATAAATAAAAGATAAACATAGAAAAATAAAATGTCTAGAAATTCTATAAAAGTTCTAAATAAAATGTAAATTTTGTCTATATATCTACCCTATGAGGAAATAAGATATCAGATGGTGCCATAACAGCATAAGGGGTTAGGGGGGAGAAGAGGTGCCAACTGTGGGCCCAACTCTGCTCTTTGCACATAACCTGTTGATGATATTTTGATATGAGGTAATTATTACATCAATACAATACAGTATTAATTGTACCCAAGACCAAATGATTGTTTTGTACTTCTTATTTGGCCCTGTTGATGCCTCCCATTCTCGTTTCCTGTATGCGAGGAAACCTCTTGTAAAGCGCAAGTTCAAGCTTCCTCTATTACAGGCTCATCATAGCCCATGCTGCTTGGAACTTTGTTCCAGGTAGCGAATCTTTAACAACAACAACATTCAAGCTTCCTCAATCTGAAGCTTGAATATCAAAATTAATACAAGAGTATAGAAAACGTGTATATATAATAGTATCTGTCCAAGGTTCAAGGCCAGATGCTTATAGCTAGTCTCTCCCATCATAACCACATTGTTTATTAACTACCTTGTTACAACTGTGCATCAAATAACAGTTGTAAAAATAATGTATTTATGCGTGTTTGCGAAAAATGTATGTTCTGAGATAGAGAAAGACAGAAAGACTAACAGATGGAGGAGGGGATGGAAGGAGGGGGGAGGTGGGGAGTGAGGCCTGGACACCGCTTGGTACCTCATCTAGTGTTAACATTAACAAAAATACATGTACAGTACTCTCCTTGTGGTACCAAAGGATGCAACAGCCAGGAGAACTTGATTTTCAGACCCTATGGAGCTAACAGCAGGCTTTTACAGCTTTATCCCTCAAATCTCAAGCAAAGAATTGTTAAGGTAGGACACTTTAATCCTAGAAACATTTTTGTCTAATGTGCTTGGTTGTCCGTAAAATGTATTTCGGCTTAAACAGACTTACCTGGTAGGTGTACAGTATTTGTGCCATATCATGAGCCAGCAGATATTCGTCTGGAGTCCTCAACAAGCATGATTTTTTTTTTTTTGCTTGGTCGTACATAAAGTGCCTGTTTGAATGTTAATGCTTACCTCCACTTTCCACTCTCTCAGTGTACAATACAATGATTATAAAAAATAATTGAAGAACTTTGTAAAACAATAAAAATTGTATTTGTGGGAGTTCTATTCTGCCCAGAGCACAGTAGATTCACAGGTTTGATAATCTATGCAAAATCCTATAAATGAGAAAGTTCATACATGCACTTCAAAATTTTGTATAAAATAATTAATTCTGAATACAGTACAGTACAGTACTAAACTACTGAATCTATGTTCTCCAGTACTGCACAAACCACAGGTTGCCTATGTATAATGCTTTTAGTGTTACAGTAGGAATATAGCAAGCCTTTGTGCTCATTTTAATATCAAAACTTTAGAAAAATACTATTTTACTTTTTGTAACATTTACAGTATCAGTGTATGCTTGTACAAAAGAAAAATCATGAAGTGGTGAAAAATAATTGTAACAACAAACTCTTTAACTGCTGCCAATTTGTTTTATCACAGGGAAGACTGGCAAAAATCTTTAATGACTGTTTTGTGTTTCTAACATGTACTCGTGGCTAGTGAAGTAGTGACTTCTAAATTAAGAGAAAATTCTAGATGAGATATAGTTAGAAGATAAATGTTGTAGATATAGCGGAACCTTCTTTCAGCAAATCTCTCGCGCTCCAGTCCAGATTTACTCGCCTGATTTTACAAACCAAGTGTTTGGTGAAGCTGGTGATGTACAGATTTGTTTAGGATGTTGGGTCAGAGTTTATAGACTTGTGGGAAAGTTGCCCATCACATGATAGGTTAAAATTTAAATTTTGCTTAATAAAATTAGCCCACAGTGCATGGGAAATACTAGAGCATCAGTGGTAACGTTCTCAATACAGTGTGGCTCCAATAAAGTTTTTAATGATTTTCGACGATGGATGCAACATTACAAGAAAGAGTTGGAGCCTTGAGATAGCTATTGAGGATATTTGAAACCAAATTCTATAGCTTATTTTCATTTTGAGTTGGAAAGGTTTTTGCTCACTAAGGTATAGCCTAGCTACCTTTAACAAAACATTCTGAGGCTGGTGTGCGAGAAATAAGTTAGATGTGGGGATTTCAGACAGGTTCTTGTGGTAGTTGTCTTTCATGTCTGGTTGGAATTAAAATTTTGCTCGGTGAAATTAACCCATAGAGCATGGGAAATATTAGGGTGTGATTGGTGACACAATGTCTCCAATCAGGTTTTTTTTTGTTTTTTGTAGGTGGAAGCAATATTTGAAGGAAGAGTAGGGGGCCTTCGGAAAGTCATTAAGCATACCCTGTATTTAAAGCCAAATTCTGTGGTTTATTTTCATTTCCAGCTGCAGTTGTTTTCATTCACTAAAATATGGGCATGGGAAATATACTGGATGTGGGGAAATCTTTTTACTGTCTTTGTATGATTGGTTGAAATAAAAAAAATCGTTCACTAAAATTAGCATACAGAGCATGGGAAATATTAAGGTATAAATGGTAAAACTCAAAATATTTCCAATTATGTTTTATTGATTTTTGTAGATGGAAGCCATTAGAAGAAAGAAACAGCTGAAGCAATGTACAATAGTTTCCTTGCCTTTAAAAAAGAAAACTATGTTACAAATACTCCCAGAAGGCATCTCCAGCTGCAATGAATCAGATCGGTCCCATTGCTTTCGTACAAGGCAAGAGGTGCACAGCACCAAATGCCACAAATTTTGGAGCAGAAGAGTAGAGTGCAGTACCTAGATACGTTTAGAGATGGCATTTAAAACGTCACTTGAGAATTCAAAAAACAACTATGCAGTAGGTTCAGATAGATTGCTGCCTTGGGTTTTATGATTGCATACTTATGAGCCGAGCTATCCATTTAGGATTATTTCCCAATCTTTGCATACTGGAAAACTAGCAGACACTGGGTGGGGAAAAGGACAACTGTCCCAATTGATAAAAATGCAACATTGGTGATTCAATTAGCTATAGACTTGTATTGTTGACTAGTTTGGTAGCCAGATCACTAGAAAAGGAAATGGAAAATAAAATGTATGGTAATTTAGTTTAGACTGGAAGATCATGTGTATTGAATTTGCTTATATTTGATAATAGTCACCAAGATTTTGAAAAAAGAGATAGTTAGGCAGACTGCATCTGTTGGGACCTAGGACAAATATTTTATTTATTCTTGAGCTAAAGCACATTTGAAGAGTAAGTGTATATAGCCTGTACTAATACCACTGGAAGCTTCAAAACTCTATGACAGTTTATAATGAAAACGAGACACCTAAGCTTAGCTCTCATCCTGGAACTACACATAGGTACAGTATTTAAACACACATACATATATGCAATAGAGACTGGCACCTGGCAGTTAGAACTGCATTGCACCACTATCAGTCACACACACTAGCTTGTAGAAGAGTGTTCTGATTTTCAGGACTGAAAATTTATCTTTCCCCGGTGTTCCTTTGTGTCCTACCCCCTCAATAAAGTGTTTGGCTAATGTGCTACCGTGAACATTGCTCACATGTCAGTTTGCTCTTGTATTGGCATCCTGAATGATATCTAGAAATTGTTCTATATTGAGAGACATGGTGCTAAATAGTCTTTCAGGCTTGGTGCCCTCTTTTGGTAATTACCACACACACATACTGTATAAATATACATTTAATAAATTATAACTTATTATATATACTGTATTGTTGAAATTTAAATCTTATTTATTTTCCAAAATATTACCATTAACAACTACTTTTATATTAAAAATATCTATTTATTGCATTACTAATTAAAGTCTGTGGTTCAGTTCAATCATGCTACAAGGAACAGATTGTGTAAGCTTGTGAAGTATTGGGGATTCTGAGAATTACTTTGTGTATAAGAAACTTCAGTAAATATATTGAAGCTAGAGGAAAACCTTCCTCCTATTCAGCATTATTAATTATTACTTATTGTATGTTGTGTATACAGTACTGTATACTTGACACTTTTTGTGGTCCAGCATCACAATACTTTCCAGACTGTAAATGTTCTCAGCTCCTCCAGGCAGTCCATGGGCCAATCAGTGAAAGAAAATGATACAGTGATACGGAAAATGTTTACAATCATAAAACATTTTCTAATTTATTTGTTGAGTTATAACATTAAATTTTGTATCAAAATGATTGCAAATCCATTGTCTAGAGAACAGATTCAAAACCAAAAGCGTATTTGAAATAGATTTGGTCCTCTTCATGGCATTGCAGAACATAAACCTAGCGTGCTGAGTGGGTCCTGCTTAGTGATGCTTAATAATGTTATAATAATTTTACGTTTTCTTCTTTTTTTCTTGAAAAAAAAAAATTCTTCTCACGTTTCAAGATCAAATGTTACTTTCACTCCACACAACTTTGCAGTAGCCATAGATAGCATGCCCATGCACTCTGCATCAACTCCAGACTCTTGAAATCCTATATTTACCAAGATTTGCTAAACACCACTATCACAGTCCTTAAACATCGTCTGGAGACGGTAACTAGATACTGGTGTTATCCCTGACATACTTATAACAGCGGATACAGTACCGCTTCACAAAGGTTGTATAGCTGATGCAAAAAATGATAGACCAATAGCTCTAAAAAGCACATCATAAAATTCTTTGACGAAAGAGTGTTCATAAGTACGATCACAAAACACACGGAATCACAGTACTGTATCTACATAACCCTGGGCAACATGGGTTCAGAACAGGGTGATCTTGCCTCTCACAGTTGTTAGACCACTATTAAACTGATTTTTCAGGCATCCCTGTGTACAGGAGTTGTAGCTGATGTGTGGAAAAAAGGCTAACATAGTTCCAATCTACAAAAGAGGCAGCAGGGAAGACCCCCTCAATTATAGACCTGTATCATTGACAAGTGTAATAGTCAAAATATTGGAAAAAATAATTAAAACTAAATGGGTAGAACACCTGGAGAAAAACAATATAATATCAGACAGTATGGTTTTTGAGCTGGAAGATCCTGTGTAATGAATTTACTCAGTTTCTATGATCGAGCGACAGAGATTTTACAGGAAAGAGATGGTTGGGTTGACCATCTATCTGGACCTAAAAAAGGCTTTTGACAAAGTTCCACATAAAAGGTTGTTCTGGAAACTGAAATATATTGGAGGGGTGACAGGTAAGCTTCTAACATGGATGAAAAATTTCCTGATAGAAAAATGAGGGTTGTAATCAGAGGCAATGTATCGGATTGAAGGAATGTCACAAGTAGAGTACCACAGGGTTCAGTTCTTGCACCGGTAATGTTCATTGTCTACATAAATGATCTTCCAGATGTAATACAGAATTATATGAACATGTTTGCTGATGCTAAGATAATTGGGAGCATTAGAAACCTAGATGATTATCATGCCCTTCAAGAAGACCTAGACAAAATAAGTATATGGAGCACTATTTGGTAAATGGAATTTAATGTGAATAAATGCCAAGTTATGGAATGTGGAATTGGAGAACATAGACCCCACACAACCTATAAATTATGTGAGAAATCTTTAAAGAATTCTGACAAAGAAAGGGATCTAAGGGTGGTTCTAGATACAAAACTGTCACCCGAGAACCACAAAGAACATTGTGCGAAGAGCCTATGCTACACTTTCTAACTTCAGAATTGCTTTTAAATACATGGATGGAGAAATACTAAAGAAATTGTTCACGACTTTTGTTAGACCAAAGCTGGAATATGCAGCGATTGTATGGTGCCCATATCTTAAGAAGCACATAAACAAACTGGAAAAGGTGCAAAGACATACCATTAAGTGGCTCCCAGAACTGAAGGACAAGAGCTACGAGGAGAGGTTGGAAGCATTAAACATGCAAAAACTAGAAGATAGACGAAAAAGAGGTGATATGATCACTGCGTTCAAAATAGTAACAGGGCTCGATAAAATTGATAGGAAAGAATTCCTGAGACCCGGAACTTCAAGAACAGTAGGCCATAGATTTAAACTACCGAAACAAAGCTGCCGGAGAAATATAAGAAATTTCACTTTTGTAAACACAGTGGTAGACGGTTGGAACAAGTTAGGTGAGAAGGTGGTGGAGGCCAAAACTGTCAGTAGTTTCAAAGCATTATATGACAGAGTGCTGGGGAGACAGGACATCACGAGCATAGCTCTCATCTTGTAACTGCACTTGTAAAAGTAAAATAATAATTATAATCATATTTGTAAAAACAAGACTATGTATGTATGATGTATGTTAGGTTTCTGGTATTCCTGTTTCCTTATACTTGCCATCTCTTGGCCTGACACATTGTATCAATCTTGCAAGGATTTCAAGGTTGGAAAGTGTGAAAAGTTAATTTGCAAGTTACCTTTGAAAAGTTAGTTTCATCTCCATAGGCACTATGCAGCACAATCATAAAACTCACAAATTTTGTGTGTATTTGCATCTGTCTTCAAGTAATTTAAGTGATCTGCCATATCTACAATGAAAGCTAAATCTGGAACCCATCCATTATCTTGGTAATGCATATCCTTTCTTTCCATTTCATAAAATCTGTATTTCACCGCACAGTTTATTAAAACGCTTGTGTACAACTCCCTGACTTAACCATGAAATGTAGATGTGATATGGCAGTCTATGAGGGTTCTCAGTTCTTCCAAAGTGCTGTTACTTCCTCTTGATGCTTCTATATTGGTTCGGGGTCTTGAAGTGGGTAGAATATAGTTGTGCATTAATTGGCAGTTGATTGCTGGTGTTGACTTTTTAACGGTCTGTGGTCAAGACTTCATGCTCGTTTAAAGATCACATTTTTTATGATGACATTCTTGACGTTATTTATTGCTAATGTGTTACTGTATAATGAATAATGGAATGGAAATTGCAAGATTCATGGTTGGCATTCACAGTTATTAGTTTTACCTTTACTATAATATAAAAGCCACACCAGTTTTTCAGTCCTCCATTTTCAGTGCCCATCTGTAGCTAGACTCCTGGTTTTTGTCCAATAAATGACTAATATTATTGTCCGGCACTTTCTTACCAAACTCTCTTTATCGTCACTCATTGTTTCTTTTATTGGTATTCATTTTACAGACATTGTTTAGTTACTTTCATCAGTACTATGTATACAAAATTTGAGCCATTCTGTATCATTAAAATTTTTACTTTCATCAGTTGTAATTGAAAATGCAGAAAAGAAATTTACTTTCTACTTCAGTTGAATGAAACGTTATCCTGTGGTTTACATAAAACATGTGTAACTAATATCTACTGGACCGACATTCACACAAACATCTTATGCTATGGGACCTACCTACAAGTACTTTCCTTTGAATGGACACAACAGACAAAAACATTAATTTGCAAATATACTGTATACAATATTTTTTACTTTAAATGTGTGTATTGTGCTCAATTTGTGAGTGAAGTAGAGTGGGCCATGGGCTGCACGTAGAGTGGGCCATGGGCTGCACGTAGAGTGGGCCATGGGCTGCACGTAGAGTGGGCCATGGGCTGCACGTAGAGTGGTGATGAGCCACATGTTAGTCACCCTTGATTTGGAACAGGACAAGATTATCAAACATTCAGTGAGCATAATAAAATAAACTTTTGATGGTAATTTTTCCCAGTAATTTGTGTATGCTGGCAAGGGTGTGTGCAATATTGAGCACACATGCAGTATTAGATCTTATGCTTGCAGGCATGCAATGTTTTGCATACTTTAACAGTGTACTTTTGAATGTATTGCGTGCACTTCCTGCATTATACAGTACAGGGTTAGTTGCATTCATATTTTGAAGAATATTTCCTAATATTCACATCAGAGCACACAGCACTGACAACAGTAGAGAAACACTTGGATGAGAATAGCCTTAAATTACAAATGAAGCTTTGGTTGTAAGGACTTTGTCAAATTAAAAAGATACAATACACAGAACTAGTGTTTATAATGGGGCAAACAGGAGAGGTGTGAGGTGAGGTGAAGGTGATTATGTATTACAATTTTATTTATTATGTTTTAATTTAGTAAGAGGTATATTAATGTTGAATGTCTCATTATTTTTGATGATGCATTGAGCAAGGTCATTTGTTGCTCCTAGTTCCTGTGTGAGACACAAGCATTGTTGGGTTATTGTCATAGTGAGCATACATACATAGGCCCGAAACCTAGTCCGATCGTCTAGGTTTAGGGATGCTTGACTTGCACATACTTTGTGTTTTTTTCTGCTGCACTATTTAGATTTGTTCATTCTGTGTACACGGTAATGAAATAAGATGTTAAATATAAGTCAAAGTGGTGTATTTGTAAGATCTAAAGCATTTTACTGTACTAGGGGTATTGATTTTGTGGTTGATTCGTATGATCGCAATGTACTGTACATAAGTTGATGGCTTACTGAGACTTTTTGTATCTTTTGTTACTGTGGAAAAGCTTGCCAGATTGTCACTTGACATTCTTTCTCTTGTCACAGCAATTATTCCACTACCAAAAAAATAATTTTTTGTTACTATTGCTGATGGACTTTGAGCAATCAATGTGTCCCACTAATTTCCTCATATATTGATATTTATGTTTTACTTAGTAGAATTAGTCCACAAGTCTTTTTGGAAATATCTATTACCTCTTTGGTCTACAGCTTGGTTATGAATAGCACTGTCAATGATGACAGCACTCACAGGCTAGTGCAATGGTCAGTGGTGAGGAACAACGGGGGAAAGAACATGAACACTAAAGAAATAGGTGAAACCTTGAAATAGGATGAGTAAGTTAACTGCAGCAAAACACTTCAAAACACAACAGAAGGGTTCATTGTATTACAAATACCAAAATTATCTATAAACATTAAAGTTCAAAATGTGAAATATCTAAGAATAAAGTAATGAGTCTAGCTGAAGGCATCTGTTCTACCTTGTGCAGTCTAGTTCCTGTCTCATTGCTCTGCCATGTAACCACAAGAGGTCAAGAGGAAATATCTGAAGAGATGCACAACTGGTGTTTTGGGGTCTCGTGGGTTCTGAGCCCATGAATAAATTTTATGAGTTTTTATGAGTCCCTCACAAGTCAAGCCTGGCCTCGGGCCGGGCTTGGGGAGTAGAAGAACTCCCAGAACCCCATCAACCAGGTATGGAGTGGCACAACATTCAAACATGGTGATGTATGGCCAACTATTTGTTGTGGTGGTTGACTTTCAGCATAGGTATACGAATACAATAAAAAACCTACTTCCTACAAAACTAGGCATAATCAGCATTAGACAGCAATCACAATTATATAACTTTAATCCCAGCCTAATATGTGGTACTGTAACAGTGTTTACCTGGTTAGAACATCAGCCATTGTATGACACACTGTTTCCCTCTCTCTACATCTGTCTTTGTGAAGCCACAGCCGTGTAGCAATAACAGTATTCTTCCAAGTTTTAAATAGTTTGAGTAGTATAACTTTTTTATTTTAATGTTATAGTAAGAAAAACTTTCATATAATGCAGCCATTGAATAAAGCTGTCCTTTCACATAGTACACCAAATTTAAACATCAAAATCACAAGTAGACAAATAAAGGGCGGTACTGTAAATTGTAGTGGCTCACAATCATTCACTTTTTTGTGTGTGCTCAATAGGTTAGGTTTGATCATTTTAGTACACTACTTTGTCGGTTGTGGCACCTTGAAAGGACGTGCCCATTAACTAGAATAAAATTACTTTTTAAAAATAATGGAATATGATAAAATTTGCTTCATTTATAAACAGCAACATTTTCATAAGCTTAGTATTACACTGTTAACACGTACACAACTTTTGTATTTTGTATATGTTTGCTCGCCTATTACTGTTTGGTATACGATTGCATCGTACCGGAATATGACCCGCCAAATAGTTTTAACAACCATGTACCTATTTTACTGTTGGGTAAACAGATGCTACAGTTAAGGACTAATGCCCAGTAAATCCTCCCAGGCCAGGATATGAACCCAGGCCAAAGCGCTCGCAAAATGCCAAGCTAATGTCTTACCACTTCACCACGGGGACTGCTTCCTACACAATAGCCATATACACCTGAACATGCAGAAATTGCACTGGGTTCATTTACAGGCAACACTGCATGATGTGCAGTGGTCCCTCCATTTGCAAATTTAATCCATTCCCAGAGATGGGTTGTAACTTGAAACAAATTTTCCCATAAGAAATAATGTAAGTTGAATTAATCTGTTCCACACTCCCAAAAATACTAACTTAAAAATGCATTTCATAAGGGAGCCGGTCGGCCAAGCGAACAGCACGCTGGACTTGTGATCCTGTGGTCCCGGGTTCGATCCCGGGCGCCGGCGAGAAACAATGGGCAGTTTCTTTCACCCTATGCCCCTGTTACCTAGTAGTAAAATAGGTACCTGGGTGTTAGTCAGCTGTCACGGGCTGCTTCCTGGGGGTGGAGGCCTGGTCGAGGACCGGGCCGCGGGGACACTAAAGCCCCGAAATCATCTCAAGATAACCTCAAGAAGATACATAATACACATATTTTTTGTACTATAGTACTGTATGTAAAAGTTATAGCTTACCCTTATTGATGTCTTTTGTTGGCGTATGGAAGACGGGGAAGAGGGGGGGGAGGGGAAGGAGAAATATTGGTGTTTGGAAAAGGAGTCTTTTTTTTTTTTTCCAATATAACATCATGCAGTGATGACTTCTCTGGGGAACACACACTCCTACATTTTGCCTGCATACCTCTAGGACCTGTTTGTGGTTCGCTACTTGCTTGTCATTCCAAGAATCTGTCTATAGACATTTGTTTTCCATACGTTTTAACACTTGACTGTAGTGAGACATCACATTCATTCACTATGAATAATTTCTTGTTTTTCCTCTATGGTCATCCTCACATGTGTTTTCATAGGTTGAACCTTACCACTAACTTTCTTGGGACCCATGGTGTGATATATAATAATTACCTCTACTGTATGTTTAAAAAACAAAACAAAAGAAACACAAAAACAATGAAAATCTTTACAAAGAATTCATGCACGATCGTCACTAAGCGCGAGCGATCTGGTAAGCTGAAGCATGGTCGCCCGTGCCACCAGGATCCACGCACTCTGTCGACCCATAAGTAGTGTGTCAACAAAGTCGCAAGTTGAGGCAAAGGTCGTAAGCCGAGTTGAATTTTCTGATAGAATTGGGGTCGTAATTCGAAAAATTCGTAAGTAGGGGCGTTCGTAAGTTGAGGTTCCACTGTATTTACTAACTTGATTCGACATATACGGCCAGCAGTGATGCTTTTTTCATTCCATGCTGTGCTGAGCAGCCCACCTTTATCTTCGCTACTAGCACTTGACGTAACATTAATGCTGTCACCAACACTAACATCATGATCACAAAATTCACATGAGGATGTACTATCATCACTGTGCATGACCAGTAGAATCATCAATTTTTGTCAAGATGGCAGTTGACTGGTGAATTCCTGTATGGGCACATCACACCCCCATAGACACTGGGGGGGTTTTCAATCAGCACTTCTAATCTCCCAAAGGCAATAGGCACACAGGTCAATTGCTTGTGGGTAGTAACAGTACTGTAGTTGGAGGCTTCAAAAAATTAATGAAATATTTAATTACTTAGTACCCCTATCAGGATACTTCAGAAATATGATTGAAGTATAGTACTATTGTTCAGTTATCCTGGCTGAAATATTTGCCAGCCAGTGGTGAACATCACTCTGGTATCTTGTTTTGATTAACGAAACTTTACTTACGAATTTTATCATTGTATATAAGTGGTGAATGTTACTGTATTGCTTGGGAATGTCAGGATAGTCCTTTTAATCTCCTAGGAAAATATAAAAGTTCTTCCTTATTTATAGTTTACTAATTTTTAATTTATATTTCATTATGTGGGATCATATTAGCAATCTGGAGTGAATCTGCAAGAGCAGTTGTGAATGTAGTTGCTTAATAATTGCTTAATGGGGCCTGACGGCTGAGTGGACAGTGCTTGGAATTCGTAGTCCTAAGGGTCTGGGTTCAATTTCCTGGCGGAGGCGGAAACAAATGGGCATGGTTTCTTTCACCCTGTTGTACCTGTTCACCTAGCAGTAAATAGGTACCTGGGAGTTAGACAGCTGCTACGGGCTGCTTCCTGGGGATGTGTAACAAAAAGGAGGCCTGGTAGAGGACAGGGCCACGGGAATGCTAAGCCCCGAAATCATCTCGAGATAACTTCTAAGATAGTGGGAATGGTGCATGTTAGGAAGTCCAGGTCATGCATTCAACACAGCAAATGCCGTTCTCTCTCTCTAGGAGGCATAATTACACCTAGATATGAAATGTATTTTTTTTACTATGCAATAAATTACTTGATACAGTATTACCATGTGCACTTTCTATATGTTCAGTCTAAGGTTTGGTTTAGTCAGTGCACATTTTTGGGTTATAGCTGTACACTTGCTGAATATCTGGGGACTTTAAACTTTTGATTTTGTTATTTTTTTGTTTCTCCCTTTTTTTTTGGGGGGGGGGGAACATTTCCTGCCTGTAAATAAAATTAATTCCCATTGTATTTAGCAAGCTGTTTAGTCTATTTAGGTGCTTGGGTCTAACCTTCTGCTTGTTGCATCAAGCTGAAAATTCTTTTGTCCCAAAATTGGCAATTTCTTAGTCCATATAATCTCAGATCACCTCAAAGTTTGTTTTAGTAACCTAAGAATGACGATATGGAAGGCAAGACAATCAAAGGCTTCGTTGTTGTCCTATAGATCTTAATCCATGATGTACAGTATTTAAAATGTCAGTTGTTATAGATGAAAGTGTGAATGATTTATAATTTATTATAAGTAATTAATTATTAACAGTTTGGTTTCATATTTAAGTTAACTTCTTTTATTAATAAATTTGATGCTTTGAGGTTACAACTTCCTATTACACTTTTGGTTACTGAGCCAGAAGTAATCATTGTTAGTTGCCAATAATATTTGTATAATTGGCATATTTTTGTTGCTTTATCAGTTTGGGGGAAAGGCAGAATTTGCTATTTGAAAGTTATTATCATGTGAATGAGTATGATGGGCGTCCCCTACAGGTGGGGCTGGGCAGACACACTCAGATGCCTGGCAAGAGAGGAGCCTCAGGAGTTTTCGGCATGATGCACCCTATCTCTGATTCATCGTACACGTTGAAGGATGCTCCAGCAACTCTCAGGTGTAACCATGGTGGGAAGAAGTCATCTTCCTGCCTGCACTGTGCGTATCGGGCGAGGCAGGGAGCTAGTGGCAGAGGATCAGCAGCCATTGGAAAGAGTGTAGCTTCTTCAGTTAAAGTTCACCAGTGTCCATATTGCAGCTACACCACTAATTTTACAACTAACTTAATCAATCATATGCGGACACACACGGGAGAGAAACCATTTTCCTGCCCCCATTGCCCCTATCGTGCTAATCAGAGAACTAACCTCACAATGCACATGCGTACACATACTGGGGAAAAACCATATGCTTGTGCTCAGTGCCCCTATCGCTCTTCAAGGAAGGATGCCTTAAAAAGTCACTTGTTGAAGCATGCCACAAGGAGTAGCTCTGAAGATTTAGCGCTGTCCTAGCTGGTTAAAGGTTTAACTTAATAGTTATACCTTAATTTTATTGGAAGAATTATTGAATTTTTCTTATAAATGTGTACATACACAATACAGTACTGTATATGTAGATATATATATTTGTATTTATTTATTAACCATTATTGTTAAATAGTATTAGTGCTGTGTTCAGCAAAACACTCAAACACCCTGGCTATTGTTTAAGGAATTAAATTAAAAAAAAAAAATCCAGGCATCTATGTGGTAAAAGTTTAGGAAATTAAATTTTGGAAAATTTAAGTTTGAGATAATAAAAGAATGTGAGTGCAGAGACAATTACAGTATACATACTTGATTTCTGCAGCATTTTACTAGTGACTGGTAAATTCTTATTCACTGGTAAGACCCCTGTTCACTCTAATGTACTCTTCTAGGTGCAAGGATAAAGCTAAAGCTAAAGCATCTTGCATTAATACACACACAAATCTCAATAGCGTGATGCATCACTGAACAAATTCACAAGATATATGACCATGTCGTAGCTCAGGTGATTAAGGCAGCACCTGGGACGATCTCAGACGTAGGCTCGAATCCTCGTCACGGCCCTTGTGGATTTGTATCTTGCATCGACCCAGTGGTGTATTGAGTAAATAACGCAAATTGTTTTACATAGTCATTTTTAGGTAAATACAGCATTTATTTGCATCAATTATGCATGATACATAGAAAACTGAGCTTAATAAGGATGTTCGATAAGATGTATTTTAGTTATATGAAATAAAGCTTTTCTTTAATATAGATACTTTCTCTTTCTATATACTGTATGCCTTATTTTGATTTAAAAGATTTTATGGGCATATCTTTTTTTCTTAAAAATTTAAATGTTTAATTGATAGAATTATAAAATTTTGCTGTAAAGGATTTTGAAGGACAATGAAATATAGTACGAAATATATTTAATAGATAAGATTTTTCAAAAGCGGTGCAATTTAAGTTGTACAGTACCGTGTTAAGACATTTTGTTCCGTTGAATCGTGTAGCACTTTCTTTCAAGTATGAGCAGTCCTCATATTACCGTGAAAATGTTATTCTTTTTTTCCTGTGACCAAACTTTTGTCAAGATGAATTTGATAGTCCTGGTGTACTGGGACAATGATCTGGAACCAGCTGTTTGTTTTAGTTTTGTGAAAGTTCAAATGTTCATTGCAACATTATCCAGAGTATATTAACATTCTTTAAATTTGGACAAATTTTTAATTTACAAACATGCTAATTACTGCACCAAAAATGGAAATGTATAGTAATAGGTATTTTTTATTGGATGCTATGGAGTGTAATTATGCATAAAGTATCGACAAAGTTGAAAATAATCGAAAGTAGATTTTCTTAGAGATGATATTTTGCCTATAAAGGTTTTCATCAATTTAGTCATACCCTTAGAAGTGAAATGCCCTTTTCCATAAATCTAACCTTGGTGTTCCACCACAAATATATGGAGTTTATTTTATAACAAAAATATAATGTATGAATGTGAAGAAGAAGAATGCAAGTGAGCAAAGTTTAAACAAAGGGTTGGCATTATGAATGTTGAGTTTTTAATAATGTTTTGTACTTATATTTTACTTTGGCAAGCTAGTTAGTATTTTAAATTTGAAGAGTTTAATAACCAAATTCATATATACTGTACATGTATTATCATATATTACAATACAAAACAGGTTACAAAGTTTTACATTGCTAGCCTAAATCAAAGCAGAATGGTATGATGTCTTCTTTTTTTATGTATTTTCTGAAGGGATAACTTAGTTTTTACTGGACTAGTAATTACCTAAGTGTAGTTACAGCCATGAGAGCTACGCTCGTGGTGTCCCGTCTTCCCAGCATTCAAAGCTTTAAATGACTTCCCAGTCATTTTAAGCTTTGAAACTGCTAACAATTTTGGGTTCCACCACCACCTCAAAGGGCAAGTGCAAGATCTGTACTGTGCTTTCCATATATTGACTTTAATCTCCAAAACTTGCGTATATCTGCTTGATACCTGCTTGGGTTGTTCTGAGGTTGGGGATCTGAGAGTTCTACTCCCCAGGCCCGGTGCGAGGCTAGGCTTGACTAGTGAGAGCTTGGTCCAACAGGCTGTTGCTTGGAGCGGCCCGTAGGCCCACATACCCACCACAGCCCGGTTGGTCCGACACTGCTTGAAGAAAACAATTTAGTTTTCTCATGAAGATGTCCACAGTTGTTCCATCAATATTTCTTATACTCGCTGGAAGGGTGATGGTGCAATGTACATACAGTACCTATTATTAATAGTGGTCCATGTATCTCCTTTTGTGTTGGATTTTAAACCTATTTTAAAAGTTGAGTGCAAGAAGGCTGACTAATATAAGCATAGCTATAGGATTTCTGTACATGTCCTGATGTCAGAAGTTAAGCCCAGTAGCATAGGATGTAATGAATGCTGTAGGAAGTTTAGCAGTACAGAGGCTGACCTTCATTCCAGATTGGTCTGCACTGAGCTCTATCAAAAAGTCAGGATTATATGGAATAATGGTTGTACCCTACCATGAAAAAATTTAATTGTTTGAAAATTCAATACAGTACAGATTCACTATACAGTATTGTATACTAATGCCATTATAATATGGAAACAGTAAAAATAATGTGAATATTAAGGTTACCGGTGCTCATCAAGGGTCAAGGTGTTTCATCTCATGAGTTTTGCATGGTGTCTGTCGGTTTTGGTTGCACACTTCCCTCAAATTTGTGCCATCTACATAAGCCGACTGTCATCTACCACGATACACATTTATATATAATCTGGATCTTACCTGGATGGGGTAACAGGAGTTGTTCTATTCCCCAAGCCCAGCTGGGGACCAGGCTTTACTTGAGAGCTTGATCCAATTGGCTGTTGCTTGGAGCAGTCCGAAGGCCCATATATCCACTACAGCCCTGTTGGTTCGGCACTTCTTGCAGAAAATTGTTCAAATTTTTCTTGAACATTTCCAATTTTGCTCCAGCAATATTTCTTATACTGTACTTGCTGGGAGGATATTGAACAACCGTGGATCTCTGATGTTTAGACAGTGTTCTATGATTGTATCTATGGTACCTCTACTCTTCACTGGCTCTTATTCTGCATTTCCTTCCATATCATTCACTGCAGTATGTTGTTATTTTACCGTGCAAATTTGGGACCTGGTCCACTAGTATTTTCAATGTACAGTATGTATAATTTGGTACCATTCTCGTCTTCTTTCTAGAGAGTGCATTTTGAGAGCTTTGGGACATTCCCAATAGTTTAGCTTGTTTATTGTGTCTATGCGTGCCATGTATGTTCTCTGTATTTCCTCTTATTTCAACAATTTCTCCTGCTCTGAAGGGGAAAGTGATATCAAGCAGTACTCAAGGTGGAACAACACCAGTGATTTGAATAGCATTAGCATTGTGATGGGATCCCTGGAGTTGAAGGTTCTCGTAATCCATCCTATAATTTTTCTTGCTGACACTATATTTGCTTGGTTTTGCTCCCTAAATATTAGTTTGTCATCTCTCATTACTCCCAGATCCTTTACATCTTGAGTTTCCTACTGTGGGCAGATTTGATTGCATCTTGTACCCTGTATTTTGTTAAAGGTCTCCATTTTTGCGATACCTAAGTACAGTACAGGGAATTTATCATCGTTAAACATCAGACCCCATATTACTCAGCGTAATTTGGAAATGGAGCCTGGATACAGGGGAGATACCAGCTGCACTTAAATCTGTATATATAGCTCCTCTACACAAGGGGGGGGGGGAAGTTAAGCCTTGCCAAAAAATTATAGACCAGTTGCACTAACATCACACATAATAAAAGTTTTGAAAGAGTGATTAGGAATCAAATTTCTAGTTTTATCGAAAATAATGAGCTACACAACCCGGGACAATATTGATTTAGAGCGGGCAGATCCTGTCTGTCACAGTTACTCAACCACTATGACAAAATCACAGAAGCTCTAGAAGAAAAGCAAAATGCAGATGTTGTATACACAGACTTTGCAAAGGCATTCGACAGATGTGACCATAGAGTGATAACACACAAAATGGGGTCAATGGGAATAACTGGTAAAGTAGGATACTGGATACTCAATTTCCTGTCGAACAGAACACAAAGAGTAACAGTCAATCCAATAAAATCGAGTCCAAGTGCAGCTAAAAGCTCGGTACCTCAAGGTACAGTCCTTGCACCACTGCTATTCCTTATTCTCATATCAGATACATATAGACAAAAATACAAGTCAGCTTCATGTCATCCTTTACAGGTGACACAAAAATCAGCATGAAAATTACCTCTGCTGAAGACATTGTTGATATCTGTAATTTTTCAAAGTTTTTGATTGGGGAGCAGAAAATAACATGATGTTTAACAGTGATAAATTCCAGGTACTCGGGTACGGCAAAAATGAGGATCTGAAACATAATACAGGATACAAAACACAATCGAATCTGCCCACAGTAGGAAAACAGCATGTCAAGGATTTGGGAATACTGAGTCTGACTATCTAACGTTTACTAAGCAAATATTGCGTCAGCCAGAAAAATGATAGGATGTATTACGAGAACTTTCAAACCCAGGGATCCCATCACAATGGTTGTACTCTTTAAGTCACTTGTGTTGTCCTGTCTCGAGTACTGCTCAGTACTCACTTACCCCTTCAGAGCAGGAGAGATTGCTGAAATAGAGGGAATACAGAACATATACGGCACGCTTAGACGCGATAAAGCACCTAAAATATTGAGATCGTCTCAAAGCTCTCCAAATGTACTCACTAGAAAGGAGAAGAGAGAGCTACCAAATAATATACACATGGAAAATACTGGAGGGCCAGGTCCCTAATCTACACAGTAAAATAACAAATTTTCTTGAGTGAATGATATGGAAGAAAATGCAGTGAACCAGTGAAGAGCAGAGGTGCCATAGGCACAATCAGAGAACACTGTATAAACATCAGAGGTCCGTGGTTGTTCAATGTCCTTCCAGCGACTATAAGAAATATTGTGGACCTGCGGGCTGCTCCAAGCAACAGCCTGGTGGACCAAACTCTCACAAGTCATGCCTGGTCTTGGGCTGGGCTTGGGGAGTAGAAGAACTCTCAGAACCCCATCAAGCAGGTATCATGTTATTTTCTGCTGCTCAATTGAAAACATTATTAATGCCAGCTTGTAGTTTTTCAATGTCTTCTGCAGAAGTAATTTTCATTATGAATTTTGTGTCGTCTGCAAAAGGTGACACAAAGCTTTAACTTGTATTTTTGCCAACCACTTCACAGATGTAAGAGGAAAACATGAAAGAAATGAGAGCTCCAGAATGTCACTTAAGCCTTCAAAATTAGTCTTAGGGTAAATAAAAAAAAAAATTATTTAAATAAATACAAACTAACATAAAGCATGATTTTTATTTTTGTTTTAATACATTCCACAAACATATAGGTCTGGTTTACTGATGTTCTCCCGTACTTGCATGATCCCCACAAGGTTCTGCTCTGGGCGGAGGATCCACTCTTCTTCCCCAACTTTCTCCAAACAGCTCACTGCTTTTACCTTCCCACCCCAACCTCTTCAACCCTCACATTCCCACTCCATAACCAGTTGCCTAAACAACCACATGGACAGCTTCCTAAGCAACCCCACTGCCAAACACCCAATAACTCCACAATCAATCACATAAAACCTCACAACCAATTACCAATTATGGGCTTGGAATAGAAGAACTCCCAGAACCCCATCAAGCAGGTAATCAAACAAACCCACAACAAATCACTCATTCAAACATGCACCCAACTATCTTCATTTTGCCAATCCCTTTTAACCCAACCCTACATATGTACCCTTAATGCTCTATTTCTCTTTGCCTTTCAAAGTCTCCTTTACCCACACCACCCACTTACCTGCACCTTCACATCAACCCATATTTGCGGATGCTAGAGCTAAAGCACACCCAATCATACCCCTCATACTTGCCTAATCAACCGACCAACCAATCCTGTATACCCACCTACCCACTGCCTTATTGCCACCCACCTATCCACCTGCACCTTTACAGACCCATGCCCAAATACAATCAACCCTACATAAAGATACACTCTCAGACACCCACACCACCTACCATTCCTCATCCACTATAGCCACAACTATACCCTCACCCACCTACAACCACAAAATCCCCACTAACAAACCATATTAGTTACCCCGATACAGACCCATATCTCCCACCTATATTCCTGTAACTGCATTCTACTATCACACCAACTGCAATATTTCCACCCTCATCCAAACACAAAACACATGCACCCCTAACAATCCTCCCACAAACTTGTCAACACAGCCAGTCACCCAACCCACTGTTCCACTAACTGCCTCCCAACTCTGACCCACATCAGTTACTAACTCTACTCTCACCCTCCTTCCATTGCCACTACCCCTGCCACTCCTCTCACAACTATCACCATCACCCATTGTACTACTGCCACCACAAGTATTTCCATCAGCACCACCATCTGCTGTCAACCCATCTGCACCCACCTCAAAGTACAGTGGTACCTCAGCTTACGAATTTAATTTTCCCAGAGATGGTTCGCAAGCCAAAAATTCGTAAACTGAAGCGAATTTTCTCATAAGAAATAATGTAAATTGAATTAATTTGTTCCACACTCCCCAAAAAATTAACTAAAGTAAATTTAAACCGAATTCATTCAAGTCTTTAGTACTAAAGTATGTACACGTTATTGCTTACCGTTATTGAGGACTCTTGTTGATGTATGGAAGACGGTGAGGAGGGGGGGAAAAAGGAGAGGTGTTACTGTTTGGAAGAGGAGTCCCCTTCCATTATAACATCAGGCAGTGATGACTTCTTTTGGGTACACACACTCTGGCATGTTTTGCCTGCATACCACTAGAACCTGCTTATTGTTCACTTGCTTGATTTTCTCACTAAAAATCTATCCATAGAGGATTGCTTTTCCTTTCATTGTAACACTTGTCTATAGTGAGGCATCAGTGTCATTAAAAAGGTTATTGCAACGGCCTACTACAGCTTGCTCTGGGTGAGTCCTTTCAACATAAGTTTGCATTTCTTCCCATAAGTTTGCATTTCTTCCCACAGTATACCACTTCCCAATAGTGGAGAAAGGGACATTTTGTACTGCCTCCTCCTCTCCTGAACACATTTCCTCAGCTGCCTCTTATTAACAACCCGTGTACCATTTTCATGTTTACGAATGATCTCTTGTTTTTCCTCTATGGTCATTTTCACGTGTGTTTTCTTGGCTTGAACCTTATTACTGGCTTTCTTGGGACCCATGTCAAGATATATAATAATAACGTTTTTGTTCAAATACACAAAAATCCGAAAAATACTGACATTCTTTACAAAGAATTCAGGCGCGATTGTCACAAGGCGAGAGGCACTAGTAAACTGAGGCGCAGTCGCCGTACCACCACAAACAAACAAACAAACAAATGTATCAACAAAGTTCGTTTCCCGAGGCAAAGTTTGTAACCCGATTCAAATTTTACGAAGATATTGGGCTCGTAACCCGAAAAGTTTGTAAAGAGGGTCATTCGTAAGCCAATGTGTCCTGTATACTAAAAGCCATCTCACATAATTGCTAACCATATTCTTGTCCCACCTATCTCATCCCACCTCACCATCCTAACACCCACTGTTTGCCCAATGATATTCCTGGTATAGGAATGGGGACAACTTTCTTGATAGATTTTGATCTAGTTTAAGTAAATTTTGGAAAATTGCATGTGTTTGTGATATATATATATATATGCATGCATGCATGCATGCAACAATGATCACAAAAACACTGATCCAATTATGTACTTGCATGTGGTGGAATAAACACATGTGAAAAATAGAGCATGCTAACCACGTTTTCGGCTCAATTCGCCTTCATCAGAGCATTTTTGGATTTGAAAATGCTCTGATGAAGGCAAATTGAGCCGAAAACGCATTTAGCATACTCTATTTTTCACATGTGGTTTTTCCGCATGTACAGTATGTATATATGTATGTACATAAAATAAATATGTAAATATAATGAACTGACAATCACGAAACACTAATCATTGGTATGCGGAAAACCCAGAGAAATAGGAAAGGGAAAATTGCTGTTTTTCCCTTGAAAGGGGGAAAAGGCTCTAACCAGTTGAAATGTTCATCTCCCTTTCCCATTTCTCTGTGGGGTTTCTACATACATACATACAATATATAAAAGACATATACAGTACTATAATATATAATAATAAAATGTGCAGATGGAACTGTACATGTGTGTGTAAATAGAGATAACCATCTCAAGTATGAATTAACACTTTTGAAACACTGTGATAGTTGTGAATAAGATGAGCGTCCCCTACAGATGTTGCTGAACAAGGAACTGAAGACCAGGAGGAGTGATGGGGTCGTGATACACTTAAAAGGTGTAACATCCACCAGCAAGCTTCACCAGTGCCCTTACTGCTCTTACACAACCAACAAGACAACGAATCTTAATAATCATATTCGTGTTCACACTGGGGAAAAGCCATATTGTTGTCCACATTGTCCTTATAGAGCTACTCAAGAAAACACTTTAAAGTTTCACATTCGCACCCACACGGGGGAAAAGCCCTATGCCTGTGCCTATTGCCCGTATCGTTCAATAAAAGTAAGTACACTAAGAAGGCATTTGCAGACTCATCAGTATACAAGTTAACTAAAAACAGATAGATTTTAGGTAATATTCATGAGGGTATGAAAAGTTATTTTCGCTGATAAATATAAAATTTTCTTCATATAAAGTAAAAAGAAGCTTGCTGTTTTTTTATGGATGAAATAATTAATGTCAGTTCCTGTATGAGGAGTTCAAGTGTCTTCAATAAATGACATTAACAGATTTGAATATATATTAATAATGACATTCAACTAGCCTAGAATACTGTACATGAGTAAATATCAAATTTAAATAGGGTTATCGATAAGTTATCCAGTGTAAATACTGTACAGTTCAATATAGAAAAATCGTAAATTTTGTATACAATTGGTGTTGCCAGTTTAAATTAATTCAAAGTGATACATTGGCTTTTCCTCTTTGAAATCTCTCGTACATAGTAATTACAAATACTGTATGGCAATTTACTTCTATGTATGAGAAACATGCAAGGAATACCGTTAAACATTTTTGGAGTTGTAGTGATCAAAGTTTAATATTTTCCGTATGCTGCTTTGCACATATTTTAGGAGATATTGAAACAAAATATATATTAATTCCTGTCATTGTATCTCTGCCGATCATACCTGAAGTAATGAAAAATTAGATACTTACTTGGCATGAATGAACTGGGCTGTATTTTTGGAAAGGGTGAAGATTATTGTAGCTGATGATATTTATAGCATACCTTTTTTAGTATTCCATACAGGGGCTGGATCATTGTTATTTTGAATTTTATTCATGCTGAAACTTAATGTAAACAACTGAGAATTAGTTGTAGCTTAATGTACATAAATTACTAGGTAAATATGAAACATTATTGTAAGTATAAATAGATATTTTTTTAATTGGTTGAATTTTTTCTTTGGGATTGGGGGTTACTGCTGTATTTGAGTATTAATGAGTTTAGGATAAAGAACAGCTTTCTTCCCTAGTATAGCTTCAATTCTTCTTCAAAGTATTAGCAAAATATTTGATCTTACTATAAAATTCTTTTTGTTAAATTGCAAGTGCAAATTGGTAGTACAGGTAATATATTCTTCTTTCCAGCAAGCAAGAGTTGTAGGTTCAAAATAATAATTGAAAGAGATGGCACTATTAATTAATTTAGAAATCAAGTTGGTTTTTACATTCCATAAACACTTCAATGATATTTATTAATCTACATATTTTCATTGGTGTATTTGCATGACTAATAAACATTTTTAAATTGATGATAGTTTTCTTTCATGGCACTGATTAATTTCACACTTGCTTAAGTAATATTATTAGAGCTGTAAAAACTTTACCCCTTGTGTAGAAACAATTTATATATAGAGAGGAACTACTGTACAGTATTTTACATCAGTTGAATGCTTATAAATAGCATGACAGCTGGGTGGACAGCGATTCGGATTCGTAGTCCTAAGGTCCCGGGTTCGATCCCCGGTGGAGGCAGAGACAAACGGGCAAAATGTTTTTCACCCTGTTGCCTCTGTTACCTAGCAGTAAATAGGTACCTGGGAGTAAGGCAGCTGCTACGAGCTGCTTATTGGGGGGTGGGGGGTGTAACAAAAAAGAGGCCTGGTTGAGGACCGGGCCGCGGGGACATTAAGCCCCGAAATCATCTTGAGGTAATGTCAAGATAAGATAGCATTTTTGTGTGTAAATTTTGTTTGCTAATACTTAATGTTATAAAAATTATTTATTTTTTCATTCAGTTTCCTGATGATTTTTCTTTGAAGAAAGTCACGTAGATAACTATGTAGTGAATTTATATTCAAATATAATAAACTTATTGGAATTTGTTTGATATCTGGCAGCTCTTCACCTTCTACAGCTTGTTTTTGCATACTGTGGTTGGATGTCTGGCAGTTTCATTTATGTTGGAAATCCATTAAACTTGTGTGAAATATTTAAATATCCAAACTATCCATGATTCACATATGGAACTCCGTACTTGACACTCTGCATGTGAAACTATGCATGGCACTCTGCACAAGGATTTCAATGCATAACACTTAATATGTGGCACACTTGCTGAGAAAAATTTACCATAAATCAGATAGTGATTTAGTGTTATTACTTGTTTAGGTCCTGTATCCCTTCATTTTGACTTGAAAGTACAGTTGCTAAAATTTGAGCCAAAAAACTATGGCTGCTCTTAAGAGTGGGTAACTTTGTGTGTGAGATATTGACTTGAAACAGGGCTGTCATTGCACCCCCAGCCACTTGTCTTCCCATATTCACCCTACTCTTAATAACTTCTCTCTGCAAATACTATAGTAATCTAATGTTATAGAGTAACAGGTACTTATTTACACACACAGGTACTTATTTGTTCAATACTGTAAGTAATTAATTCCTGAATTTTACCATGAGTACCAGTAAATAGTTTTACAGCTGTATTCTTGGTATAATACAGGATTTATTCCTGCATTACTGCATTTTACTGTAAATGCAATCTCAGATTTATGCACTGACCACGGTATAAGAACATACCAGGAAAAATGCCTTTTGTATGATTTTTTATATGTTGTTTTTATCTTTTTATATAATTTTCATGTCAAAAGGAAAAAATTGTGTAATAAATTTATCTTACACTTCATTGAGAGAGAAATGTCAACCTCTGATAAAGCTCTGACAAAAGTCTTAACACATCCGTATAAACTTCTCCCATTATTAGGAGTCGTGCAACAAATTTTTTATATACTGTACAGTAATATGATTGATGTGGTATGTTGTATATTAAGAAAAGCTAAGGTTTCCTATTTACTTTAACCCTTAGACAGAGGCTATGGAGAAATAGTCATACCTGTCTCTGCACAAACAATGAACAAATTCCAAAAAATAATTTTACATTATAAAAGTATTAATTTGTATGTAGAATATAAGAAAAACATGAAAAGAAGTGAGTATTTATCGTTTCACTGGGTAGAGGTGCTCTGCAAGGCTGCGTCTGGCACTTGTCAACACCTGGTGCTCAACTTTCCTAACACTACCTGATTTATTCTGGTGTTTCAGTGATTGTTTTATCATTTGTTTTCTTTATTTGCATCCACAAAGCTTTTATATCCATATTTGCATGACTTGCGTAAAGTCAAGACAATAATTGTTTGAATTATCATATGATTACGACAGCATTCCCCTAGTAACATTCATAACGATAACCGCATTTGTACCATGAAATTGTAGTAGGATTTTTTCATGGGTCAAGGTAAACTCCATTGCATGCACATACTTATCTCAGGTGATGGAGTAAACATCCATCATTTATCTTTATTTATCATCGCTCTAGCATGTTCAGCCAATGCAGCATTCTCTAAATGTGCTCTGTGAACCTTTCTCCACAACATTGTCAAGATACATATATGCCCCCGACGCATAGATAACATGCGGAATAGGCCATAACATTGCTAGAGCTGCAACGCTCATCCTTCTTCGTGTCGGTTTCATTGAACATTACCATGTTGGGTCTTCCTGAACTTGTGGCTGTGAACAGATACAATTGACCACCAGATTATTATCTTTTGATACATAGACCTAATTAAAAAAGCTATTCTTAGAACAAATTACGCACTATAATAAGCATGATCTGGGTCACATGTCCGCAGTTATCATAAATATGTTGTTTTTTATCGAAATAACATGTGATTTTCACCGTGGTGTTGCCACTTTCAAGGGCTTTCTATACATGCTTTACAAAAATTAAATTTTTTGTTAATCTTTTTTTGTACTAAGGCATTTTTATTTCTAACAATCATAAGAGTTTTTTAAGCTATAATTGAGTATTGTACAGCTAGTTGCTCGAGGTGATAAAATTTAGGGTTTTAATAGAGATTTCTACAACTTTGTAAATGGAAAAAGTAAGGGCAAACAAGCACAGTGATTGAAGAACTCAAAATGTGTCACGTATAACAAAAATTGGAACGTCAGACAAAGTTAAATTGAGAGAAGTTTAAAATGTTTTTTTTTTTTTCATGGAAACCACTATAACCATGGGCATGTTGATCCTTCCATTAACGTTAAGAGGAAAAATCCGCAAGAAAGCATAATTTTGTAGATAAAATTGACTTGTAAATATTGCATCTTGTCAAAAGGCTCAAAGCACTATGTTGCTTAAATGCTTAAATACATACAGTAATGTAGTATAATAAATATAATACTGTATATACAGATTTAAATCTTTTATGACCTTGATTTTGTGTTGGAAATTTAGTTTTGGAAGAGTAATTCTAATATATTTTATGTGTTTAGTCTTAATAAATATAGCTTACAATTTTCGGAACATTGAGTTTTTAGTATTATACTGTATGTTACATCCTCCAAAAGGGGACTAGTTTCTTCCAGGTTTAGTCTGAATTTTTTTATATGTGGCATTTTTTTGGCTATATGTTACCACATTTTTTTGGAGTTTTGTTATAGGACATATCTTTGTTATGCATTTGTTAATGCATAAATCTGTATGTGTGTGTGTGTCTTTCCAAGGTTGGCGGTCAGCCACTTGAAGCAATCCTCACCCAACTTTGCAGGTCGACTGATGGTGTAATTGAACAGTCATAGAGGGGTTGGGGTTGACGTATAGGATTCCTCCTTAAATCTTTATTGTTACTTAGGCCTGTTTTACTGAAGACAGTCCAAATTCTGACTAACAAATAGTACAGATACTGTAAGCGTCTTGATCAAACTTATCTAAATATGAGCCACTAAGGTTTTCTCAATCTTTGCTTCCAGTACTGTTTTTGTTTTCAGTACAGGGTACTGTACAGTACAGTACTGAAAATGAAGTACAGTGTACATCATTAATGCTTTTAAATGAAAAGTGAGTGCATGTGCATGATATTCTATTTTAAAGTACAGTAATGTTTGGTATTGGCAGTTTCCCATGGAAGATTTTAAATTTGGTTTATATTGTTCTTATGTAATTTAAATTAAGCTTAGGCCTAGGTAACAAGTGTTTATCATTTTTTAAAACAAGTTTGTTGGCTTTATATTTGTAATACTTGGTGCTGATTACTAAATGTTAATGTGTATATGTAAATTAAGTGGACATCTAGTCTGAGTGGTAGTGGACGAGCTAGTGTGTGTGTAGTGGACATCTAGTCTGTTTGAGCAGCAGATACAAAAGTTATTAGTTGAACCTGCATTTTTTGTACAAAATATGTGGAATATATTTTAGGTAACCTGAGAGCATGAGTGAATGTTTTGCAACAAGTAAATTACGAACTGAACTTACGTTGGATAATTGACAGCCAAAAGTAAAATGGATGTCCTCTACAGATAATGCTGAAGAGGAACGAACTCAGGACTGCATCAAGTGCTGGGGCGTCAAGACACAAGAACGTTGAGTGTGTCACAAACAAGACACACCAATGTCCCTACTGTTCATACAACTCCACGAAGGCAACAAATCTTAAAAATCACATTCGTATTCACACTGGAGAAAAACCATACTCGTGTCCCCATTGTCATTATCGAGCTACACAGAACAACAACATGATATCACATATTCGTACCCATACAGGGGAAAAGCCTTATATTTGTAATTTTTGTCCATACCGAGCAATAAATATATCCACATTGAAAAGGCATATGCAAGCTCATCATTTTTTTGGGTAATACATGTACTGATATTTTTGTCATGTTGCAATGGGGCTCTTACAATGACTGCTGTGCATTTGATATAGAAGAACAGTTGTCCAAGTATGGATAGTTATATCAGACATTGAAGGTATTTGTCACAGGCAGTGTAGAAGAAATGCAGGTGAGAAAATATAGTTGCACATGAACAGTCTATTAAAAGTGGTAATGGACAGAATTTGACTTGAAGCAGTTTTCTCGGAGGAAATAGATGAAAAAAAAATTTGTGATAATTCTTATGTATTACAGGGCTTCTATATTAGTTTCTGAAATATGGCTGTAGGTGTAGTTACAGAATGAGAGCTACACTCGTGGTGTCCCGTCTTCCAGGTACTCTGTCATGTGATACTTTGAAGCTACTAACAGTTTTGGCATCCACCACCATCTCACTTGTTCTAACTTTCTAATACTCTGCAAAAGTAAACTTTCTAATTTTTTTGGCAGCTTTGTTTCCTTAGCTTGAATCTATATACTCTTGTTCTTGGAAGTTCCAGGTTTCAAGAATTATTTTTTATTAATCTTGTCAGTTTGTTACAATTTTGTATCTAATGATCATATCACCTGTTTTTCTTCTATCTTATAGCTTTGGCATATTTTACACCTCTAGCCTCTCCTTGTAGTTTTTGTCTTTCAGTTCCAGAGGGCATTTTTTTGCATGTGCATCCTTTCCAGTTTGTTTATGGGCTTCTTGAGATATGGGCACTATACAATTGCTGTACAGGTATATTCCAATTTTGGTTGTACAAAAGCCATGAACAGCTTCTTCAGTAGTTCACCATCCACATATTGAAGAGATTCTGAACTTGGATAGCATAGAATATGCTCCTCACACAATGTTCTTTGTGTTCCTCTGATGACAGTCTACTATCCAGGTGTTCGGTAGAATGTGCTTGTACAGTACAGTAATAATTCCCCTTGAAGTTACTGAACATAGAAGACAAAAGTGTAGTTTCTATACAGAATGGTGTTTTTAACACACTTCCTGTTATTTCCTTTCTTGACACCTTTTTCCTGATCATGTGAAATGGATTAACAGGGTAGAAATGATTATTCCAGTGATTAAGGAAATGCTGTGTGAATGAATTAATTTGACATTAGATTACATGCAAGTCACTTGGACGATCTAAAAGCAACATTGCTAGACATAACGGGAGCAGTGATAGAGCTGTCAGTGGTAGTGGAAATAAAATTCTTAACATGGCAATGGAGAACACTAAAGGTTAATAAAAGTGCTATAAATATTGAGAAAAAAGTTTGAATAACTAAAAACGAAAAAAGGGAAATATACTAGTTGAAAGATTTACATAGAGAAATGGATATTACAGGCTGACATCATCCAGCTTGACCCCGTATTTAGAAATTGACCAACAAAGCCACCATTTTCAATAAACAAATACCGCACAGTGCAGATGTTTTAAGTATTGTATCATGGAAAAAATGGATGGCCAGCAATTCATTAAAGTAATGTGAACATGGAATGTGCTTGGCAGACCTGCAGGATCAGAATGCAGGTACCATTACTGATAAATACAAAGAACTTCTGTCAAGTTATTTTATATCCTTGAACAGTAATCAAATGGGAAAAATTGCAGATAGACATTGAAGCATTGTAAGGATTACCTTATACTGTAGCTACCTTGTGTAGCTTCCAGGGATCAACAGCCCCGTAGCCCGGTCTCTGATTAGGCCGAGGCGATCTAGTCAACTAGGCTGTTGGACGCGGCTGCTTGCAGCCTGATATATGAGTCACAATCTGATTGATCAGGTATTGTTCGGATGTCTGTCGAGTTCTTTCTTGAACACTGTGAGAAGCCTGCCAGTTACGCCTCTTATGTATAGCGGGGAGGAGTGAAAAGTCTTGGGCCCTTAATGTATTCAGTTCTCTCTTGAGTACTTGTTGCACCTCTGCGTTTCAGCGGGCGTATTATGCACATCCTGCCATGCCTAATGGTTTCATGTGATGTAATCTCTTGTGTTCAAATTTGGGTTAAGAAAGATCCACACTATATCGTCTAGTTTGCCATTTTTCAAAGTATTAATGGAGTACTAATAGGATATTATGAAAAACTGTACAAAATTAAAAATATTTGAGCAAAGTATGATTAAGAAACGTGTTTCTCTGATCGATCTTGTTACTCATCTGCTTGAAGACTGTTTTAAACTTTACTTTTTTATCTTCTGATAAAGATTTGAGACATAGTGGTATGAACAAATCCACAAGGGCTGTGACGAGGATTCGAACCTACGTCCGGGAGCATCCCAGACACTCCCTTAATCGACTGAGTTACGACAGGGTTAAAAGAGTTGAAACCGAAGTTCTACTGAACTTACTGGACCCTGCAGCCTCTCCGAGGCACAAACCAGGGTTTTACACAACTCCCCCCTGCACTCGAGCTATGTCAATAGGCCGTTCTCCCTCTTCGTCCTTACATCATTACACTGGATTTGTTCATTTGATGCATCACGTTAGTGTGATCTGTGTGTGTAATAAGTGGTATATTAAACATAAGTACTGTACAAGTTATTTGTGCCAAAAAATATTTGTACTGTGTTCACTTTAAATCCATTGCATTGTTCTGTTATGTTTTCAAGAACAAATATAAATACAATATTTTCTAAATTATTGGTTGGAATGGATAGCTTAACTTTTAGCATCTTGAGAATTTTACTTTTATTTTTATTAATTAGTTCTCAATTTATGAAATGCCAATTTTTTTGGAATTGCTTGAATTTCTTAGCAAATCCTTGTGTGTGTGTGTGTTGCTAATTGACTCATAGAATTGTCAGCAACAGTCTTGATGTTCTGTTTGAAATGCTATTTTTGTGGAGCATGATGTTTGATTCAATCAAAAGAACTTCTACTTCAGAGGGGAACCTGGGTATCATGATCCTTGCTGTTATAGCTACAATTAGTTACTGAGCCACTTAAGAAGCTTTGAATACATCTACGAAACGCCATTATAGCTCTACTAAGATGGGCGTCGTCCCCTACAGGTGTTCTCTGGCAGTAGAAGAGTAGCAGGAGCAAGGGAGGGCTTCACCGCCACTGTCAAGATGCATCATTGCCCCTACTGTGTCTACTCTACTAAGAAGAAAACACACATGACCAGTCACATCCGTGTTCACACAAAAGAGAAGCCATTTCCCTGTCCTCATTGTTCTCTTCGATTCACTCAGAAAGGCAATCTGCGCACTCATATAAATACTCACATGCGGAAAATTCCATTTTCATAACCCACTTTTTTTCTGTACCTGTATAGTGTTGGGCTAGTCAAGTTTCAGTACTGTGATGAAAACTTGTTGACATTTTATAGTTTAAAATTATACTTTTAGTTTATGATTAAATGGTACTAGTTATCATCTATCTGTATAGCAAATTATCATTGCCATTTTCATCTAAGGAAGTTACAGTTGCTTCTCTTCAGTTTAATAACAGTTCATTTAATTAGATACTTTTAGTAGGTATCCCTGAATTAATTTTGTTTCTTTGTTCCAAAGTTGCAATGATCATGTATATTTGGATGAATGCCTTTACGTATTGGCTTGTAACTTTCAAGACATAGGTATGATAGTTCAAGGAACATCCCTGTTATTATGCCATTAGTGACAGGCTGAAGAGCAGTTTTAGAAACGATTGGTAAGAGTCATTGGGACCTCGAGTGATATTTAAAAAATGTGTAGCCACTGTAAACAATTTTACCAGTGCGGTAAACAGCCAAACAGTGCGGTAAAAGCTATAGACAGTTTGAACTAGGAATCTATGCCTTTGAGGGTAAAAAGAGTAACAGTATAGAGGAGAATAATAAATATGTAATATCAAAGTATAAGGTTGTTAACTAGATAACAATCAATATGAAAACAACAGTAATGCATAAAAAACGCAAAGCACAGTATGAAGTATATTTTATTTATCTCCCAGTAAAGTCTGCGCCTTGCTTGGCATCTCCATTATCAACATTTTGGGCTGTATTCAACCAATCAACATTATCAGCCTCTCTTATCCTTGTAAGTTCAATGTAGCACAGAGTTCTGTCAAAAATGTAGAGAAACACCAGGATGGGAGTATATAGATGATTTGTAGATGCAGTAGTCTTTTTTCAAGCAGAATTTTATTTACAAATGGTCTGCTCCTATCTTGGTTTTTCTCTTCATCCTTATAGTAAGCATGAATCAGATTGGATGCTGAATATATGACCTTGACTTCAGTTAACTGGTGAAATTTATTAATTACATAAAGCTTTTTAATATTGTTTACCCTAGTGACCCGGTTGACGCGATTTGCACCCTTTAATGTTGAATGTTGTTTTGTGCTAATTCTTTTAGACAGGCAACATAGGAACTAGAAAATATATAAATATCTTATAACAGTGACTGTTGAAAGTGTAAATGTTTGGGGTTTCTTAAAACTGGCTATGTACTGTACTCTAATTGGCAGATGAAAGTAATTGACGTTTTGTAATATAAGAGTTTGGTGGTTAATCATAAACTCACATGGTTTGGTGTTTATCATAAACTCACATGGTTTGGTGTTTATCATAAACTTACATGGTTTGGTGTTTATCATAAACTCACATGGTTTGGTGTTTATCATAAACTCACATGGTTTGGTGTTTATCATAAACTCACATGGTTTGGTGTTTATCATAAACTTACATGGTTTGATGTTTATCATAAACTTACATGGTTTGGTGTTTATCATAAACTCACATGGTTTGGTGTTTATCATAAACTCACATGGTTTGGTGTTTATCATAAACTCACATGGTTTGGTGTTTATCATAAACAGTTAAGAGAATACAACATTGATAGCAGGTGTCCACAACTCCTAAATTTTCTAGTAACAAGTATAAGAAACATGGCTCAAACTTGCATTAATGGCTTCATGAGGGAATTCTATTGGTATATACAGATGGTGTTAGATTAGACAGGTTGGCAAAATTAACTCTTGTGCCACGTCTGATAAGGCAGCTTATGTTTATATATAAAATGTGTTGTGGAGTTAGCACAGTATGATAATGCAGGTATGTTGGCAATTGTTCTATTTGAATTGCTATTTAAATGAGAAATAACTTTCAAGTTAATAAAAGGAGAGTGCACGTTAACTGCCAAGGGTGTATCCAAAAACCTCCTTCCGCCCTTGGTTTAGTTTTTTAACTTGTTTTAAATGTGTATGCCGTGAAATTAAAGTTGTGACAAAGAACTTTTAAACCAATTTCTACGGGATGAACACACCGCCTGGCATCATTGCGAGTTACTGCCTGGCATCACCTAGCAAATTATTCAGAAGAATGTTCAAGAATTTATCTTAAAATATTTATTAGTTTTATATTCCAAGTACTGTACTGTAACTTAATGCAAAATCATTATTTTTTTATAAAAGCTGTGTAACTTTAAGTACAGGTGAACCTGAAATAACATTAATTGAAGCTGAACAAAAAATTAGGTTTCAGTATAAATACAGTGTTCATAGACAATACAGTATTTAAGTTAGCCCTCGTATACAGTACTGTACTTCATTTTCAGTAAGTATCATAGGTTTTCTAACCCCATTTTATTTATATATTATCTTTAATTGATATGTAAACACAAAAAGACATTAGCTGCAGCGATGTTAGAAGTTCGCCTGTACTGTCTACTCCGGGTAATCTGAATTATATATGGCAACTCCCATTTGAGTTAGACGAACATTCAAATTAGCCAAATTCTTTACCTGGAAAGTTAAAAAAAGGAAAGTTGAATTGGATTTTGTTATCCATAAATCTCGGTTATCTGAATTTGTATTAGGGCTGGCAGTCAAAATCTCGAACTTTAATTTATTTAAGTTTTCATTCAGCAGAAGTCTCAGTAATCCGAATTTTGATTGTGTTGAGCAGTCAGAAACTCTTAACTCTAATTTATTCGATTTACCCAAAGATTTGGATTTCTGGAATTCGGATTACTGAGCTCTTACAGTACTACTGCATGTATATGATTTTTGTTGTCGGGATTTAGAATTCCTTCCTTGACGTTTGCCTCCCATGAAGGCATCTGGTCTTGCTTTGGCTAATTCCTTGAGATGGCATACAGAGTTTTTACAGTATTATATTTGTAGTGTGAAATGTAGCCCTTTTTTTTTTCTCCACATGTACTGTACCATATATGGTTAGTTATAATGATTCAATACTTACAAAAGTTTATTTTGCCCCTTGGCAAATCCAAAATATTCACAGATAAATTTATTTTTAATTTTGTAAATTTGATGCATTAATTCACTGTATTCTGTAATACTTTTGAAATAAATGCTTTTAGTATAAATAAAAACTTTAGAAGTATGAATAATCTTTGTAAGGTATTTGCTGAAGGTTAACAAATTATTGATTTTCATAGGCACTCATAAGTGCCTTTGGAAGGCTATCATAGGCAAGAGGCATTAAATATACCAAAGCTAGAAGATAGAAGAAAAAATGGTGATATGATCACCACTTACAAAATAATGAAAGGAATCGACCAAATTCATTAATAAAGCGGAATTCCTGAAACTGGCAACCTTAAGAATAAGAGGTCACAGATTAATGAACAAATCCACGTGATGCATCAAAGTTTTTGATGCATCACGTTATTGTGATTTCTGTGTGTAAGGTCACAGATTTATAAGCCAAGAAGACAAAGGTGACGGAAAAATATTAACAAGTTTTCTTTTGCAAACGGTGGTAGACTGTTGGAACAAGTTATGTGAGAAGGTGGTAAAGGTCAAACTCTCACTACTTTTAAAGCGTTATATGACATGTTATTCTATAAGACCTGTCTGCTCTCTAGTAATTGAGATTTATAATAAAAAATAGTTTTAGTATTACTCGGAATACATAACACCTAGAGTGTAGCTCTCATCATGTAACTACACTTAGGTAATTACACATACACACAGACATACAGAGAGAATTCAGTGGTATGAGAAGGACCACTAGTGGCAAAGGTTGGCGCCAGAGGAAAAGACTTAAGAGATTATAATAGGAGGATCACAAGTGCGCAGGACCATAAGGTAGAGGTACCCATTGATGGTCTGCAAATGAAGTCAGCAGCAGCAACAGAGATTTATTTTAGTCTAAGCCTCTTCAAATAGTTTGTAGTATATTTAAAGCACTAGAGAGAAAATGTAGGGTGTCTAATATAAGGAGATTAATTAGAAGAAATTGTCTGGAAAAATCAATCTCGAGATTTGATATATTTTTAACTTCATGCATTGCAATGAATTGAGGGGGAAAGATGGTCAAATAATATGGTAAAGGTATCTGTTGCAGCATATTTTTTATATTTTAATATTATCTGCTTGTATTATGCACTTCGTTTAGTACAGTACTGTATTGTTGGGACTATCTCTGGTGCTTATACAAGATGGGCGTCCCCTACAGGTGGGGCTTGACGTTCATGGTGTGAGGACGGCTGGAGGGCAGGCACCAAGAATCTGGACAGGAACGGGCAGCAACCCAAGAAGGAAGTTGCACAAGTGTTCCTTCTGCAGTTATGCCACAATGTACACAACTTGTCTTCAGAGGCATATACTTACACACACGGGAGACAAACCGTATTCTTGTCCCCATTGTCAATACAGCACAATTACTCAGTACCATCTGAAGCGTCACATTCGCATTCATGCTGGGTCTAACACTCATTCTGCACTCAGATAATGGACTTTTTTTAAGTTTGGTTATTATTATAACACTGTATTTTCATTGTATTCCAGCTAGTGTTTTGGCTCTAGTTATATATACAGGTAGCATTCTCTTGTATTTTTTGAGCTCCACTTGCAGAGTTTACACACACATATTGACATAGAAAAGCCATTTTCAAATAAAAATTTTTTTAGTCTTTGTGTGCTTAAAAAAACATTTTTATTGTTTGAACAATAAGTATACTTTTAAGTAAACCATTAAAGCTAATTAATAAGTCGTGACATTTTGGTTTTGAATTAACTTGTTAAAATGATTGTGTTAGTTTGAAGCTAATGGAAAGTTACCCACTGTTAGAGATTAATAACCAACTGCACATCATAAAGGTTTGGTAAATGTTAGAGATGCACAAGTGTTTAGCCAAAGCAAAAAAATACTGTTAATAACTAATTATGTTACAATGTTGAAAGCTTTGTATGTTTAAAATTCTTACTTTTTGCACAGCAAACATTATAATTGTTTCTTTGTTACACTTCAGAGAGTATATACTAATTTAGATTAGGTGAAGCTAGCATTTTCTGTTGTCATGGGTTTAATTACTTTTAACTATCTCCACTCAGCCTATCCTCTTCAGTTGTTACAACAAACAGAAAACGGTGTACTAAAACACTCAAATCTAACCTATTGTCCCTCGCATAAAAAAACTTGAATGTTTGTAAGCAATAATTTAGAGTACCCCATTATTTGTCCATTGGTGACTTTGATATGAAAATGCAGGATGGGTTGCATCATTACATGCAACCAACCATCACTACACACATACAATCTTCAACACTCAACTTCAACAACTTCAACAACTTCAACTATATATTATGTGAGAAATCTTTAAAGAATTCTGATAAAGAAAGAGATCTAGGAGTGGTTCTAGATAGAAAACTATCACCTGAGGACCACATAAAGAATATTGTGCAAGGAGCCTATGCTATGCTTTCTAACTTCAGAATTGCATTTAAATACATGGATGGCGATATACTAAAGAAATTGTTCATGACTTTTGTTAGGCCAAAGCTAGAATATGCAGCTGTTGTGTGGTGCCCATATCTTAAGAAGCACATCAACAAACTGGAAAAGGTGCAAAGACATGTTACTAAGTGGCTCCCAGAACTGAAGGGCAAGAGCTACGAGGAGAGGTTAGAAGCATTAAATATGCCAAAACTAGAAGACAGAAGAAAAAGGTGATATGATCACTACATACAAAATAGTAACAGGAATTGACAAAATCGACAGGGAAGACTTCCTGAGACCTGGAACTTCAAGAACAAGAGGTCATAGATTTAAACTAGCTAAACACAGATGCCGAAGAAATATAAGAAAATTCACCTTCGCAAATAGAGTGGTAGACGGTTGGAACAAGTTAAGTGAGAAGGTGGTGGAGGCCAAGACCGTCAGTAGTTTCAAAGCGTTATATGACAAAGAGTGCTGGGAAGACGGGACACCACGAGCGTAGCTCTCATCCTGTAACTACAGTTAGGTAATTACACTTAGGTAATTACACTGTAACAGAAGCATCCCAATTTTCACTACAAACTGCTTTCATCATCAACAAACAAAATTCATAAAGACTTGACATAAGACCAAACTTTGCAGGATGACTGGTCTTTGATCACCGCTGGATGACTGGTCTTTGATCAGCCAGGCTGTGACTCTCACTAAAGGCTGCAAGCAGCCACATCAAGCAGCCTGGTTGACCAGATCAACCAACCAGAAGGTCTGCTCAGAGACATTGCCGTGGAGATGTTGATCCTTGGAATCGTTGATAGATATACAATGGGTATTTATCTGGGGATGGTCATAGGTGGGTCGGGGTTGAACCGCATGCCACTTAATCCCTCCCCCACCCCCACTCCTCCTCCTTGGCATAAAATTGCAAATTACTCTTAATTTCTAATGTTGCTAAATAAAAAAAAACTCCATCCGCACTAATATTCATCTTGCATATTAAATAAAGCTTTAGTTTCTCGTATGCAGTTTATTGATGTACAGAACGTATTTCGTGAAGATGCTTACAAGGGATTAAGGGAAGCTGGTGAAAGATAGAGAAGGTGGTGAAGGGTAGGGAAGATGGTGAAGGGTCGGGAAGTTGGTGAAAGGTCAGAAAGTTGGTAAATGGTCTCGAAGTTGGTGAAGGGTCAGGAAAGTGGTGAAGGGTTGGGAAGGTGGTGATGAGTGAGTAGAATAGTGAAGAACAGGAAATCTGGCGAAGGAAATGGAAGGTGATACTGTAGATACCTTAAGGACAGAAAGAAAGCAAAGACTCTCAACCAGAGATGATGATTTCAGTTGGAGGAAGGTAACAAGTGGAATTCCACAAGGGTTGGTCATGGACCTCTACTGTTCCAAATTTATGTGAGACCTATTTCAGAGAATGAGCTCATACATGGTAATGTCTGCAGATGATGTGACAGGTAATGGGGGACTGTAGAAACTGAGGAGGACTGCAGAAAGTTTCAGGTTACAGGATGACCATGATACACTCCAGTATTGGGTAAACAAATGGTTGCTAGAATTCAATTGAAACAAGTGTTAAGTAATGAAGAGAAATGAGAAAAATAAGGGAAAAAGGAGACCAGAAGGTATCTACATTGTAAGGGGAAGACAATTATAAGAGAGATTAAAGGATTTAGGAATACTGTACAATTCCAACTCTATCTCCTGAAATGCATATAAACAGGGTAACCATCAACATATGTGACACTGGCAAACATTAAAACTTCATTTAACCCATAGAAAGTGGTTCTCGTCAATTGTTGCTTCACAGAGTAATGCAGTTACAGTATATGAAGATTTAAAAAAAAAAATTGTCTGGGTTTTACATGTATGATGCATATATGGATATAATAGTCTATGTGGATGCAATGGAGTTTATCTTGACCCATGAAAAGATCCTGCGACCATTTCATGGTATAACTGCGGTTATCATCACGAATGTTAATAGGGGAATGCGGTCATCATAATATGATTATTTAAATAATTATTGTCTGGGTTTTACATGTATCATGCATATATGGGTATAAAAGCACGGTGTATGTAAATAAAAACAAACAAAGAAGTGATAGAACACAAAGTGAAACAGAACAAATCAGTAGCATCAGTAAGGTCGAGCACCAGGTGTTGACAAGTGCTAGACATAGCCTTGCAGAGTAGCTCTACCCAGTGAAATGATAAATAGGAGTGAACCTAACTCTCACAAGTCAAACCTGGCCTCAGGCTGTGCTTGGGAAGTAGAACTCCCAAAACCTCATCAAGCATGTATCATAATAGTTCAATTATAGTGCATTAGGTACAATGGGTAGGTGGGATGTAAAGAGCTAGGCCTCACCCGGTGTGGTGATTGATAGGTATGTACCCCCACCTGCCATATAAACCCTTCAACTTGAAGGCCCACACTCAAACCTCAACCTATACTTTTGTCCACCTACCATATACCAATACCTACTCACCATATGCCAATACCCACCCATCAGATACTTATTTCCTCAACTACCAGCTACTGTGCAACCACCCATACACTACTTATTCAATCCTTACCACTACTGTTATTGGAATCCATAAACTCCCCTTTCTCATAACTCGACCTCACCCATACCCCTGCCAACCATACACCCATCTAATTGACGTCTTCCTCAACACACACTGCATGACTATATGTTTAATTATACGTAAAATGGCTTGACATGAATAATTGTACCTGGATTGTATCTGGATGGGGTTCTGGGAGTTGTTCTACTTCCCAAGCTCAGCCCAGCTCAGTTGTTATATGATATTGTTTACATTGTAAACAATTGCATCGCTGTTTACATTGTAAGATATGCATCGCAGAGAGACCTGGGTTGCCTGATTTAAATAGCTGTGATTGAAACACAAATCTACTTTTACCCCTATACTCGATACTTTATCCTGTGCTTATAAGATATGCTTAGCCCAATGAGACCCTTCTCAGTCATCCACTTGCGATGGAAATATGCGTAGCTTAAAGTTAACTGTACAGAGAGGAAGTGGGGGGGGGAGCATTTTTTAATTTTAATTATAAATGTTATTGTATTTTGATATAAGTATGGCATGTAATTCTAAATGATAATTAATGTTTAAGTTTCCATGCCATTTTCTGTGCATTTTCTTTTCTTTTTTAGGGCTTTCACTAAGATTTTAATTTAAAAATATAAGGGTATTGGCAGAGGTGGTAGGCAGCTTCTATTTTGGCAGTAGAATCAGATTGCTTGCTATATCCTTTGCTTTCATAAGCTGGGTGTGTCCCTACAGGTGGGGCATGACCTTGGTTGTTTGAGGACTCTTGAAGGAGAGGCTGCCAGTGTCTGGGTGAACCACATTCCAAGAAGAAAACTTCATCAGTGTCCCTACTGTAAATACTCCACTACTTACAGTACAGGCCTAAAGAGGCATTTACGTACACATACGGGAGAGAAGCCGTATGGTTGCACATTATGCTCACAGAGGTTTAGTCAGAAATGTACATTGCAGACTCATATTATTGTTCACACAGGAAGTAAGCCATTTTCCTGTGAACATTGTGAATATAGGACAGTTTATAAGAACCACCTGAAGCGACATATTCGTACTCACATGTAATATTCGGTGCCCACATTTGCTTACCATAAAGGCATACAAGTGTCTGAGAACACACTTTAAGGGGTGCAAGTTTAAGCTGAATATTTGAACTAAGGCGAGTTTGCATTTAAATGCAGATTTATTAGTTTTTAAACCCACCCCCTCTCCTTTATTATATGAAGGAGAATTTACTTTATTTATCTAAATCTATTGTTGACATCCCCCCTTTCATTTTTTTTTCCTAAAATGGTATCTAATAAATGTTATATTAATTAAGCCACTTTTTAACTTTTGAGGAATTAGCTTACGGTAACTTTTTTGTTTTGCTATTACAAGGAAATCGTGCACCATTTTGATTGTTTAAAGCTATGGTAATTAATCTGATGCAGGATGTAATAAATCTGTTTGTTTGAAATAGTTCAATAAGTTTGTTAACATTAAACTGCCTATGTTGATGTACTCATTAATCATTGTAAATAAAATATACACTTGAAACGTAATCTTTCTATTAGTCATTTTTTTTATTTAATAAGTAAAATGTAATTTAGTTATAGATATGATAAGTTGGGAGTGAATTCATTGTAACATAATTGAGTGACAAGTAAATACTGTACAGTACTGTGTTTTATTTGCTAAAGTTTTTTATTTGACCATTCTTAGTTCTTGATTGGGAAACATTTACAGGGTTATTTACATCATGTATGTAAGATTAATGTTAGTATCCGTTTTGTATTTGATGCTGAATAGATTAGCGCACAATTTATGGTTACATAATGATTTGTCTTATAAATATTATAATTCAAATTTTGTTCTTTATTGTTCAAATGTATTGTATTTACATTTAAACTTGAACAATATAATTAATCTTTAGCTTTGTCAGTTGGCTTAAAGAATAATTGTTTTATATCATGAAACTTGTTTTACAATGTATACTGTACAGTGCTGGTTACATTTACGCTCCATCTAGTAATAACTTGAACATATATAATTGCTGTTCATACCAGTTACATGCATTTAAGATTTACATGTATGTATGCTACAGTATTGCCTGTCCTATAATAATATAATGGGCGATATATCCTAGGCTCCGGCACAAAGGAAATAAGATTATTAGCACGGAATTTATTTCACCCTGATGCCAATGTTACCTAGGAGTAAATAGGTACCTGGGAGTTGGACAGCTGCTACGGGCTGCTTCCCGGGGGGTGTGTAACAAAAAAGGAGGCCTGGTCGGAGGAGGCATAATTACATTTATTATGTAAGGTGATAATAGCTGGAACAAAGAATGTTTTATGCAACGAAGAAATAAACATGTTTTTTGGCTCGCCTGTTTTGGACTTTGCATTTATTTCAACTTTGTTTTTTTACTTATAATGTTATTATGGTCACGTACAGCAAAATGTTCTACCGTTCTCCCCTCTTTATCATTCATTCTAGTCCCATTCTTTATCCCTTATCCTTGGCACCTTCTTAATAATCCCATCCCTTTTCTTTTTACCTCCCTTTGCTCCCATCCCTCTTTTCTACTCTCACTTATTTGCCCCTCTCCTCAGTCCTTCCCCTCCCTCTCTCTCTTACTCTTTCTCTTCCTTCTCTCCAATTGTCTTCCTCCTCTACCCTCAGCTCTTCTATCTTCTCTCCCCTCCTTTTCTTCCTTCTCCCCCTACTTTTTCTTAATTCTCTCTCCCACCTCTCCACCCTTTCTTCTCCATCTTACTCTTATCCCCTTCTTTTTTTTTTCTACCATGCAGTTTTTACCACTTCCACCTCCATTTCTTTCATACCGTTATTTGTTGTCTCTATTTTCCATCCATCCACTCCATCTTTTCACCTTTCTGCTCTTCTCTTTCTTTATTATGTTGTCCCTACCCCACTTCTGTTTTACTCGGTCTTCTCTATTTTCTTGCCACCACACACAGATCAGCTTTTTCATATTAAAAGCAAAAGTAAGCGTTAACAGTGAACTTGTCTATTTGTATCAACTTTAGCTTTGAACATCTGAACCAGTTTTAGTTGGGCACTGTGCAATTTTGTATGGAATGTCCCGTAGTTGATCAGAAGGTTTTCTCAGCAACAGTTTTACTAGATGAAAAAAATTATTGACAGTTTTATCATGTGAATTTTTTAGTTGAATTATATGTGGAATTCTTACAAGTACTTCAGGTTCTGTTTGGTCATCCATTAGTCAACTTTTTGAAGGATTTGACAAATGGATCTTGTGGATTGGTTTGAGATGGGTAGATGTTCTTTGAAGACACTCTTTTTGTGGAGTTGTGTGGGTGACTTCTTAGGCATTGATAGATTTCCTTGGACAATAAATGCATTATGAAAAGCTGCTTTATGTCTTGAGGAAGTTTGTTTAAAGTTTGAGGCTAAGGTTAACATGCCTTATGAATGTGGTGGTGGTGTTGAAGCTTTGCAAAAGATAATTAGGCTTTTAATTATTAATAAAAATATCAGGATGGAAGTTTTTAATTGATGGATGTTGTGAAAATGTTTTACATTCATTTTATGTAGTCCAATACTGTATTGCAACTAAAATATTGCATTTGTGAAATATTGTGCTGTTATCATGGTTAGCCACCATCACTCGTTTACATATACTGTAGTATATATCAGCTTTATAGTAGATCCTTTTCAATATACACGTAAATGCTAGGTTACTTTTAATTCAATACATTTTGGAATTTGTTTAGTCCCTTCATGTATCCTGGATACTCCCCCGGGCTCATAATAACCGTATATCTTCATATAATGAGTTTTAATTTGTTTACATCTTTTAATGCTAATAATTAAAATTAAGCTTGATGGAATTCAGATTTTCAGTAGTACTGAGAGTAGATTTGAGGCTGGGATATACCTTATAAACACACTCGTATATAAATATTGTGTATATGTATATACAGTACCTTATAAACACACTCGTATATAAATATTGTGTATAGATAATATTTCTCTCCTTTCACTCTCCTTTTCCCAATTATTCCAATTTATGGTGCTGTATATAGATATTGCCATTATATGCATTTCCTAAAATATAATTTTGTACTGATTATGATAATTACTAGTTTCCATGAAACACTTTTTTAACCAGCCAGTGATTGCGAAGTTTTGTTTTTAAATCTGAAAGTACTTATAGTATTTTGGTATTAATATTTGGGTCAAGAAGATTTGATGACCATGAGTAAGCTGGACATAACCAACAGGTGGGGCTGAACAGTGACTGTGTGAGGACGGGTGGAAGAGGAGCTGCAGGAGCTAGGAAGAACCTCGCCTCCACCATCAAGACGCATCACTGTAACTACTGTGTCTACACTACAACTAATTACACTCATCTACTGAGACATATGCACACTCATACTGGAGAGAAGCCCTATTCGTGTCCGCATTGTTCGTATCGTGCAACAACTAAAGAAAATTTGAAAAGACATGTTTTAATTCATACTGGAGAGAAGCCATATTCTTGTCCATATTGCAACTATCGTGCTTCTCAGAAGGAAAGGATGAAGGAACATGTTTACACCCATACCGGAGAGAAACCCTATGGATGTAATTTATGTCCATACCGCTGTTCTCAGAAGGGGAACTTGAAAAGTCACATGATGACTCATCAAACTAGTACCTGAAATATTTTCATTATTTGTAATAGTGTTTTATTGTAGTAAATAATGTTCAAACATTTCCCTTAATATGTATGCCTTCATTAAAGATTTTAATTTGTAGATAAAATTTATTTGTAAAGATTTAATATTTTTGCTGTTCCTCATTTAAAAGCAGTATGACATGCAAAATAATTGGTGCTAAATAATATCCTGATTGTTAGGAAAATATTGCATATTATATTTATTAGTAGTACTGAAAGTATTTGATAATTTGTAGCTATTTATGTAGCCAGCCATATTTTGCCAGGAGTGGGTTGTCCCATTATTATTTTGAATTTTATTTACATCTTGCATGTTCAGTGCCAAGTTACTGTAGTCTGATTCAATACTCCTTTGTAATGTATTTTAATTTTAAGTAACTTAGTAAATAAAAAGCACATGCAAACAAGCTTTGGTATATTTAAACTACAGTTTAAATATACAGTATATTGTATCGATATACTATGTATATATCGATACATACACACACACACATTATATATATATATAATATATATATTATAATTTGTGTATGTGTGTGTCTCAACCACATGCTTTACGAATGCCTGTTATCCAAAAATGCCTGTTATCTGATTGGGGTTTATTCAGATAAAAAAATTTGAGTAACTGATGGGGCAGGCGGTCTGAGCAAAAATGTGCAATAAAGGTGGAACTAGTTTGCTCAGTGACTGTACACAGCACTACTTGAGCAGTGTTCATACACTAATGAATGGCTTAGGAGCTTTAAAGTCTGTCATGGCATTAGGTACATGGTAAAAGGCAGTCTGCTGAGGTTACCCTCATCACCATTAATCTCCATTTCAGTCAACCCAACACTCATCATCCACCACCACCTTTTCTATCTAAATAAATTGAAGATTATAGTTGATGGAGCAAGCAGATCAGAACATATATTGGTGAGTTCGGACAAAACACCATTGAATTTATGCAACAAAATTTTAAATCCCCCCCCCCTAGCTTTTCAGGATAACTAACCACCTATCCAAACACCCCTACAAATATATGTTTTATATCTGAAAATTTATCACAAAACAGGTTTATTAAAGGCATCACAATATTGTGCAGGCACACATTGTACAGTTGAATATTGGGAAGTACAACAAATGTGAAATAATTGTTTAGGTACCATTCAAAAGTCCAGGTGTTGCTCCTCATTCAATCTTGGAATGATGTCTAGGTAAGGATGGTGGTCTTAATTTTAAGATGAGGTATAAGTTGGAACTTGAGGATGAGATGCAGAAGGTACAAGGTTACATTGAGAAGGAACACAAGAGGTTTCAGTTTGAGTACTCTTGGTAGACTTTTTAGGTGTTGTTTCATATTCTTTAAATTTTCATGAAATCTTGGTTTAAACTAAAAATGCACCATGTTCCAAGTACAGTACTTAAGCATTTTCTTTTCTCCGTGCTTTAAAATTGCATTGTCTGCAACATTGTCCCGGAGGAAAGATATCAGTTGGTGTCGAAGTCTCTGTTAGCTATGCTTCAAGGTCACTGGTTTGAGTATCCCATGCATGTTCAATGCACTATTTGACTGAATTTATATTAAGGGTTTAATGAATTTTCCTTAGGCTGGTACATATCACTCATACTATGGTTGGATGGTTGTATCTCATTTGAAGAATAAGCGGTCTTATTTTTAGTCTTAAATAATTTTCCTCACTTTAAATTTACGCGTGTCACTGGGATACAGTACAGTACCAGATTCCACTTACATGCAAGCTCTACTTTTTTTCTCGTCATCCTACTATATTTTATCTTATGTTTTCTGCTAGTTTAAATCTTGGCTAGCACATACCCCGCATTTTGAGAAGCTTTAGGGGCAAAATGTTTTGTATTTCTTGCAAAATAAAACTATGAGGGGGAACATCTGCAATGACACACTAAGCGACAGTCTGGGCCATTGCTACTATCTCATGCTGCCACATTTCTTAACTGACCAAACAACGCTGAGCAACTCGGGGGTGAGCACACACGTGGGAGGTAGGTAGGGACACAGTGGTTTGGGATGATAATTAATAATGGTTGTTCAGAAATTAGGAATGATTCCTCGTAAGCCCATAATGATTCCTCGTAAGCCCATAATGATTCCTCGTAAATTACGTCCTCGTGTACGTAATTTTTTGTCGAGAGGCATGCTACTAGGTATGGATAAAGAAAGTATTTAAATATATATGAGAGAGCAGTGAAGTGAAGAGCAGGTTGCAGAGGAGTCATTATGGGCTGATAGGGACAAGAAACCAATTATTGAATCACAGTTACAGATAATACCAGATTATGAGTACAAGAGGTCATTCCTCTCAGCAGGTGACCTTATGCCAGATAAGTGCAATCAACATTGTTATAAGATTGAAAGTTAATATTTTAAAGACAATTATTCAAATTAACTTCTCGTGTTTGTCCCTCGGGGTTACATAAATAACTTTTCAGAAAACATCACGTTATTGATCATTTTTAGTGTGATTTCGGTGAATTAACTTTTCTGTTACGTTAAAAATGTCTTATTATTAATAGAAAGGCCACATTTAAATTTTCATGTTTAGCATTTCTGTGATTCTGAATATTACAGAACAGTATATAAGGCCAAAACATAAGTAAAAGTACTGAGGTTTCCGTCACAACTCAGGGTTTGGTTTGTGACTGCAACAGTTGGTGTTCCTTCACATTCATTTTGGTTATGGTCAATTCATAGATGCAATAATTTAACAATTTTGTATGATTTCTGCTATTGAGGCTCTAGATGTGTTAAGAGGGCACACAAATGTAGTTCAGTTGGATAATTGTCTTTAATGTGCACTTAGAATAATCGTATACTATTACTACAGTACAGTAATTGTATTTAACTAGCATTAGGTCACCTGCCGAAAGCCTTAATTTCACATCTGTATTCTTATAAGAACCTCAATTGAATAATTGGTTTCTTGGCATTTGTGACCCGTAATGACCCTCTGTGATCTGACCTTCAACCCAATACTGTACATCACGTATATTTACTAACGTTAAACAGGAAAATGCCACAACAATGTTTTATCAACTCTTGTTACAGGATAATAAGATAATTCATTGTATCCTGTATTTCCTATATTTTTGTAGTATGATGCTTTGAAATTACTGATTGCTTTGGCATCCATCTCCTCAATTGTTCCAACCATCAATATTGCTTGCAAAAGAGGACTTTCGTATATTTTTAGGCACCTTTGTTTTCCTTTTCTATAATCTGTGGCATCTTGTTCTAGGAGTTGCAGCTTTAACAAAATCTTGCTAGTCAAAGTGATCTAAGTATCAAGCCTTGCAGAACCCCCCACTTTCTACTTCCCTCCTCCATCCTAACTCTTATTTTTTCATGATAATTTACTTCCTATTTGTCAGGTACAGTACACTCTAATCCAGTCCAATAATGTTCCAGCTTCCACAGCCCACTTTTTCAACTTGTGTGTCAGCCTTTTGTAGGGGATAGTGTCCAAGGCTTTCTGGCAATTTTGGAAGATGCAATTCATCCATCCATCCTTCCTAGTGCTGTATCCAGGCAACCTTTTTGTAAAACTCATTTGTCAGGTTTGTAAGGCATACAATTCCCTTTCACAAGCCCTTGTTGTCTTTCTGATACAAAATTAGTCATTTCCAGGTGATCCACTGTTCTTTTTCTGATTATTTTCTTTCTTACTTTGCAAGTATACAGTCAGTGGCACATGCCTGTAGTTTTAAGAAATTACATCTGTCTAGTTATTTTAATGAGTCCCACTATTGCAATCTTTCAGGTTTCTGGAAGTTCCTATTTGCTAATAACTTAGATCCTAAACAGAGGGTTACTTAGTATTCCCGCTGCTTCTTTTAATATCCTTAACAAAATCTCCATTTAAATTTTTGGCAGGCAATCCTTTGATGCATGAGGACAGTTCCATAAATTCTTTTAACACACCTAATCTCTCTTCAAAAGTTCTTGTGTCATGGAAAATATTAAATATGTTATATTAAATAAGTCCAGAAGTCTGGACAGTGGTATTGAATTTTCTGTACACGGTACTAGTACTGTACTGTTAATGATTTTCACAACCTTTTAGTTGAAGATTTGTAGTATCTTAAACAGTGTAGAAGAATTTATTTACACTAGTTAGTGTTGGAATTGCAAGGCCCCATTGTATTTTACTGAGAGCTGAATCTGCATGGAAATGTTTTGTACTGTGCCACTCTATTAGCTCCAGCACAGACACCGTGATGATAACCAGCAGTCTCTGCATTGTTTTATTTTGAAATGGTAATACAGTAATATGGCTTTCCTTTCCAGTTCATCAAATGACATAAGTCTTTCATGTCATTTGTGGTAAACACACAGTAGCATCTTGTTTGATAGTAGTCAGATGCTTAATGCTATTGCTATATTTTGTAAGATAAAGATTTGTAATGGAAATTGCTGTTCTGCAAATACTGTATGTGATTAGGGATAGACTGTTGAAACAAAAGTAGCATTTGTGTATCTTGTTCTTGTTTACTTGGCCATGAACTATATACATTAACTGAGCTATTATCCTGAGATATATATATATTATGCTGATATGATAGCAATGTATACAGATTGTAATTACATTGTATTTATATTAAGCATTTATTAACGCAGAGGAGTCAAAATTATGGTGGAGAAAGATTCACAGTACACTAAATTTATTTGCATTAACAGGAATAGTCTTTGAGGAATGAATTTTATGATAAGCTGTGCTATGGCTCATTACCTTAAGGGGTACATTAGGGTTATTTATTCATTATGAATGAGAAATGTGAGAGGAAATGCCCCACCTGCTACATAATTAAGGCTAGCATCCCCTACAGGTGGGGGTGGAGCGGAGAAATGCCATGGGAGCTGGAGCCCTCACCACCGCTAGAAGGACTCACCGGTGTCCCTACTGTCCTTACGGCACCTATTATACCACCAGTCTGAAGAAGCATATCCGCACACATACCAAAGAGAAGCCATTCGTTTGTTCACAGTGCCCTTTCCGCACCACACAACCAGAGAATCTAAGGAGGCATTTTTACACACACAGTGGTGAGAGACCGTATGCATGTGCACTCTGTCCTTTTCGTGCTACTCAAAAATTTAGCTTGCAGAGGCACACATGGACTCAACACAGATAACCATTTAGAAATTAAGCTGTATGTTATATACAGAATTGATTTCATGCTCATGTTATTGGGTTAGGGTAAAACAAAAATGGCTGCCATTCACAATTTTGGTGTAAAGATCAATATAAAAAAAATCGGTTAGAATTTTAATTTAGTTTTATTTAGGAATATGAGTCATGGTGTCATCATTGTCAACTTGTCTCTGTTATTTTCTTTAGCTTATGACCATATTATTTATTTTTACCTCTTAAACTTTTTTTTTTTTTTTTTTTTTTTTTTTTTTTTTTTTTTTTTTTTTTTTTCCCTATTTATTGACTAGGTTTTCTAGTTTATATAATTTTTTATAAAATCAATATTTGTTGATTTGTTACTTTTGAATAATTGTTTGATATATAGAACTTAATTTTGTTTAGTGATGGCAGGAGAATCTGAAATTAATGAATCGGCAGCAGCATTTTGTGTGAAAAGAGCGGTCTTAGTTTGCTTAGGTTTTGCCATGGATGCAGTGGCTTGAAGAGTATGAGAAACTCTCAGAACCAAATCCAGGTACAGTATGCTTACTATGTAAGCAAGAGGAACTAAGCCTTGTACCTTACATAAAACATGTATTATGTATTTGGAGAACATTTATTAAGAAATTGGTCATCAAATTTTGCTGATCTTATTAATACCGACGTTAATTATCATCCACACTTCCGTGGAAATAATCATATTTTCACGGAAGTGTAGATGACAATTAATGTGACGCAGGCATGGAGCACTACTTCTTCTGAGCTTCAGTAGTAGTCAGGGAAAGTTGAAAATTCCAGCATAGCAGCAGTAGTTGCTTCCGGAATCTTTCCTTATTAAGACTACTCATAGCCGAGTGGATAGAGCCTCTGCCTCACGTGCAGGTCTGGGGTTCGAGTCTGCTAGAGCCCAGCTGAATGAAGTACCGACATGTCTGCAACGAGTTGTTTTTTAAGCAGCAAATATTTTTATGATAAATACATGTACAGTGCTTTTATATCTTTAACTGTTATTGGGTTTGTTATTACCAGTATTACTTTGTGTTTTAAATCTAGTTGCAGTTGGCTATTTCTAAAGATTATTTTTTCTACATTGTTTTATCTGTAACCAGTTACATTTTTTATATGGCTTGAGCATTACTTTTCCTGCCATTGATTATTACAGTATTTTGCTCTTAATTGTTTTCCATTTGAGCCCCCTTATCTTTTCTTCAAAGTTCTCCATAAATGTATGCAAATAACTAGTCCAGTATTAAGCACTAAGCAAATATATTTTATGTATTGTAAATGAGACTGAAACAAGGATACGTGATGGTGGTCAGTTCAGTAAATACAAATTAAATTGTGTAAAAGGAAACATCTTCCATCTTCATACTGTCCTAAAAATAGAATTCAGCCAAGTATTGAACTAGTGTACAGTATCTGGATGATCAGCAATTCTCTAAAGCACATCTCGGTAGACTGATAGATGTACAGTAATTAAATGTTCCAGGTGTTGTTACATTCTCTCCCAGAAAGATGTCTGGTCTCTCTCCACTTTGTATGTTTATTTCACCTCTGAACACCCCCCTTCCTCTTGTAATGATTCGTACATTCTGCTAGCATGTGAATACCACTTAGGTACCACTCTTGTGCTTCACCCTCAGCACTTGCACTGCTTCCAAATCTCTCATATATTTCCTCATTGCAATTCTCTCTCACATACTGTTGAGGAAAGATAAGAAATATGAAAGTTCCATAACATTATTACAAAAGATTGTTAATGTAACTACAAGGGCCAGCTGTTGAATATACTGTGTGCTACTTTATGTAGAAGGCATATGAAAATGTTTCAGAACTTAACAACCTTTTCTGGAGCAAAATTACGACACTATAGTTTTGAATAACTAGTAATTGCTGGTGAGGTAAAAACTTATTTAGAAAATATGAGTGTTGGTACTGTGTTTATGTAGATAAAAATAGGTAATGATCATAATTCCCTCCCTGTGAGATATAGTAATGGGGTAAGATTAAAATAGTAGTTTCATGAGAAAATAAGAGTGGTGTAATAAGAGATGTTAACTGAGAGAGCAGTAATATTATGGAGTAAGTGATTGGCACTAGGAATGTGATTTCAAGGAAAAAAGATTCGTTTGGTAATTTACTATTCATGTGTACAGCTATTCATCTGGGTAACATTAAAGGTATCCATTAGGTGGGTCCGTCTATAAAGATGTTCGTAAAGATTTAGGTACGAAATTGTTTTGTACTTGGCAAAGTTTTGGTAAGAGTGGCTACCCGTATAATTCAGGATATGAGGGCCATCTCAATGGTGATTTGACTGATAATTCTTTTCTAAATGGGGGACCTTAATGGTAGTATGAAATTCTTTAAAAGGATTTGTGAATCAATCTTATTGATGGTGCAGTAGGGTAGAAGACATTTAAAAGCTGTCAGTTGGGTATATGCTGCTTTAAACCACCGCGCTGCGCACCTGTTTTCGGCAAAAACTTCTTAGTTGCAATTGTCAAGGAAATATTTTTGTTGTTTTTATAAATGTTTAGGTAAAGTTAATGTCAAAAGGTTTCCAAACTCAACTATTTCCATTTAAAATCACAAGGAGTAATGAAAACATTAGAAAACATAAAAATATAGCCTAGTTAAAAAAAAGTAGCACATCTCTGAAAGCGCCTAAAGGCGCTTTGCACAGTGCAGTGGTTAAAGAAGGCATGTAAGAGGAGTAGTAATGCACTTTACTGTTCATGTAATATTATATATGCAATTCTTCTGGGAGACAATTACCAAGTACAGAGGAAAGGATTGATGTATATAGGGCTAAGGTAATGGAGGTTCGACTCTCATTACGAAGAGAGGAGGAAATTTAGTGTGTGAAATATATTAGTAAGTAGAGAACACCCAGAAGTGGTCAGTCAGTTTAACTTGGGTTCTGTAATTAGCAAAAAAGGAGTCGGTGTGAAAGAAGGTTAGTGCAATGTAAACCCTATTTTGAAAAAATGAGAAAGAAAGATATGTTAGGAGAAGATTGCTTAGGAGTGATATTGCCTATCATTATGGACAGATGTGAAACACTGGTGTGTGATACGAGTTTCAAGAGTCACGTTAGAGTGGTGTAAAGGGACAAGTTGTGGGTTCAGGAGAGTAGAGAGTAAGAAGTATAGAGGTATGGACGGCTAAGCAGGAAATTCAAACCTATAGGTGAGTGGATCAAGCTATTTTGGTCATATTATGTGAATGCATGGATGTTGATAGTGCAGAAATTGTATTCAAGTGACTGTTAAGGTAGGCAGAGGGGAGGGAGGCCTAATACCCTGTACTGACACTGAGGATCAGAGATTGAGTGTGAATAGAAACATTAAAGATGCTTGTGAGTAATTCTAGATGGAATGAATTGACTACGAGGAAATTATCAGCATTTTTTGGATGACTGCTCATGGAAATTAGACTATTATACACCTAGTCATTTAAAATGGTGGGGGGGGGGGGACTGCTATGGATGAGCAATTGGAGTGTGACAGTGCCACATCTACATGATGTTAATGTGGAAAACAGTATATGGTGATTGGAGGCGTATCTTCATTTTCTTTTCCTACATGGCTTCTCTATTTTCCTCTGAACTGTTACGTGTTGTAAAAATTATGATTATTACATACTTACATACCTGTGTCCCCTACTTATGTTACAGTATATTTCTTCATTAAGCTTTACAGATTTTAATTCATAAAATATGCCAAGTAATTGATCCAGGCAAATATAATATGGTTAATTCCCTATAAGCACTATAATACATGCAACTTTAATTGGAAATACATATTTAGCTATTGTGTTGCTTTGAAACGCCCAAGAATTGATGAGCATCACTCTACAGGTGAGACTACAAGCCGTCGGTCAGAGGACTGGTGGGAGTGATGCCACAAGATCATCTCAGGTACCCAAGATTCAGCAATGTTGCTATTGTTCCTACACTACAGTACATACTGATCATCTCAAGCAACATATATATAAACATACTGGGGAGAAACCTTTTTCATGTCCATATTATTATTGTCCCTATAGAAGTACACGCAAATCTCACTTGCAATCTCATATTCGAGGACATACAGGAGAGAAACCATATTTTTGTACATACTGTCCTTATCGATCTGCTGAGAAAGGAAATTTGAAAGCTCATATGTTAAATCATAAAATTAATTACAATGCATAGTAGGAACAGCTGTTTTTATTATGTAGAATAATTGAGACTGAACAGGGTATGTTAAGTTTTTTTTAGTTATAAGTGTACTTTGAGTGCTTTTATCTGGGCCGGCGTTGTGAGAGTTCTAATTGAAGGGGTGAGATTTGGGAGGGACATAGTGTACTGTACTCATTTTTAAAGACGCTTGAAGGCTTATCTTGGGTATTTATTGTGAGAAAAGTCTTACATGAGAGTAATAAGCAAGGACAATTTTGAATAAGAACAACAAAGTCTCTGCAGATTTTTTTTTTTTTTTTATTAATCACTACCCGAGCTTGTATTCTTACATGGGGATTTTGCACATCAAAAGGATAACATTGTACAGTACTGTATAATTTGTAATACTCATTGTTTTCTGTAATTAAATGGAAATTGTATGATAGCATATACAAATATATACATATTGAATAAACTTAAAGAATTTCATTATTTGAATCTTGTGTCCCTACTTCTTAGTAAAGTGTGGTAGACAAGAGATTACTCTTCCACTTTTATTGGGTAGGGAGGCATCAGTTCAGGGGAAAAAATGGAGCAGTACTGGAACAATAAGAAAAAAAAAGCTGAAGATATTTAAATGATACCTATGCATTTATCACATTGGGTCTGCGGTCTGCCCCAAGTAACAGTCTGTTGGACTAAGCTCTAACAAATCAAGCCTGGCCCGAGCCAGGCTTGTAGAAGAACTCCCAGAAACCCATCCAGTACCCATTCACCTGGGCTTTTCAGGTACATATCTTTAACTATGCAGTATACATTGTAAAGAACTGCTACCACTCCACTGACAAATTACACATCAGCATTCCCTAGCGCTTAAAACTAGGTGTACATCCACCCGAGTTGTCATACAAGGTACTTCTCACAAAATGCCACAACCCAGGCCTTTTTCCGTAACAATTTCTTGCACTACTCATGCTCAATCTTATTTCACATACTTGCCATATCGGCCCATTTACATCCCTTTTCTACATTCCTCAGATTTGCTTAAATTCAACTTCTCCAGTCTATCCTTACCTATTTGTTTAATGTAACTTTACCATCTAGTAACACACTCCCCCGTTTTCCTATTTACTGAATATGGTAGATCATTTATAAAGCATAAATGATCTTCTGTAGTGACATTCCTCCAGTTCATTTCATTGTATCTTAATCACTGCTTTCATCTCTTAGGAAAATTTTTCATCCATGCAAGTATCCTTCCTGCCACCCTTTGCATATGTTGGAATATCTAGAACAGTTTCTTTTATGGGACTTGAATGCCTAAATTAATTGTATGACTCTTGAATGCCATCTTTAGGACAAGATAGATGTAGTTTACCAAATGGTCTCTTTCTTGTAAAAACTCTGTAACATATCAAATTAAAGTCAGTTTGATACATGTACTTTAAGATAATGTTCACAAACCAAACTGCATGTCAATTATAATGTCTTTTCTTTAAATGTATACCACGTATTTCATTTGTATTAAGTTTCTAGTGATTTTTCCTTCACATTGATCAGTGTTGCAGATCTGTTGGTTAATGGATCCTCTTAGTCGCTATTTTTATACATTGGAGCTGTGTTTGCCTCTTTTTTTTTTTCCATGTCTACAAGATTTCATGTTTGCAAAGATACGTGGAAAATGTTCTGTATAGTAATTGGTTACTAAGCTTGAGAGTGTGTGTAATTACTGAAGTGTAGTAATAGGATGAGAGCTGTGTTCATGATGTCACATCTCCTCTATGAACTTTGTCATATAATTTTATGAAGCGTCTGATGGTTTAGGCATTCACTAAACTAAAATTTAATTCATTCAATCTATTTAGCAAAAAAGTGGTACACTGGATTTTTTCTAGAGAGAAGCATGTGGCCCAATTGTGTCTTTCCTCCTTGGTCTGTGGTGTGCCTTTGTGTAATGATGAGTACTTACGTGTGTGCTCACCTAGTTGTGCTTGCAGGGGTTGAGCTTTGGCTCTTTGGTCCCGCCTCTTAAATGAGGCGGAGTTGTGTGTAATTTCCTAAGTGTAGTTACAGGATGAAAGCTATGCTCGGGTGTCCTATCTTCCCAGTTCTCTTTTGTCATATAATGCTTTAAAATTACTGATAGTTTTGGCCTCCCACCTTCTCACCTAACTTAATAACAAATGTGTTCTCGCCTAATTGTGCTTGCGGGGTTGAGCTCCGGCTCTTTGGTCCCGCCTCTCAATCGTCAATCAACAGGTGTACAGGTTCCTGAGCCTATTGGGCTCTTACCATATCTACACTTGAAACTGTGTATGGAGTCAGCCTCCACCACATCACTTCCTAATGCATTCCATTTGTCAACCACTCTGACACTAAAAGAGTTCTTTCTAATATCTCTGTGGCTCATTTGGGCACTCAGTTTCCACCTGTATGTTGTGTGTGTGTGTGTAATTACCTAAGTGTAGTTACAGGATGAGCGCAATGCTTGTGGTGTCCTGTCTTCCCAGCACTGTCATATGGCACTTGTATCACATGCATAACATATATAACAAACATACGTATAATATTCATGTAATATGCATATAATACATAAGTGATCTACCAGAGGGAATACAAAATTATATGAACATGTTTGCAAACAATGCTAAGATACTGGGGATTGCAATGCCCTTCAAATTTATGTAGATAACATTTTTTTGTATGGAATTTGAATTTAATATAAATAAAGGCCATATTATGGAATGTGGAATCAGATAAAATAGACCACACACAACTTACAAATTATGTGGAATGAAATTACAGAATTTTAGTAAAGAATGAGACTCAGGGGTTGTTTTGGATAGTAAGCTATTTTCTCTAGTATATTAGCATCATCCGCAAATGTGTTTATATAATGCAGGTGATGAGTCACAATAACGTGGCTGAAGTATGTTGACCAGACCACACACTAGAAGTTGAAGGGACGACGACGTTTCGGTCCGTCCTGGACCATTCTCAAGTCATTCACAATCGACTTGAGAATGGTCCAGGACGGACCGAAACGTCGTCGTCCCTTCAACTTCTAGTGTGTGGTCTGGTCAACATGTTTATATAATTCTGTATTCCTTCTGGTAGAATGTTTATGTAATGCATACACGTGCATGCTGTTGATGGGCTTTAAAGTTTTTCCCTGCTCCCCTTGGTTCAGGTTGAGACTACAACTCTGTGGTGATGAACTAAACTAGCTTAATGCTGTCATCATTACACACTGGTCGACAAAAAATTCTTTTGGAACGGGGTAGGCCACTTGATCATTTCAGTGGTAGTCCTATTAAGTTATAGAATTTGTTTCTTGTTACGAATACATTGAAAAATTTCAGGTTTTTGATGCAGATTGGTATGTGTTGATTTTCATTTAAGCAGTTTTGTGCATGAAAATGACTGCGTATAAATTAAGAATTGCTAATATGAATAAACACCATAGGCAATTTGAATTGTAGTAGGCTGGAATTTTGAAAATATTTGTGACGAGTATAATTTGACCTTATACTGCAGTATTATGGTTACCATAACATTACCTTTTAAAGTCTTTATTGAATTTACAGTACAGTACTAGTAATCTCTCGTTCCATCATTCTCTTTCCATATCTGCATTATAAGTTTAAAAATAAATATGTAATAGGTTTTGTTAGAAATTTGTTGCTATAGGATAGGTTCTGAGAGTAGATAAGTTGATTGTGCTACTGTAAAGCACCCAAGAGTATGATGAGCATCACTCTACAGGTGGGGCTGCAGGCTCTCGGTCAGAGGACTGGTGGAAGCGACGCTGCAAGACCGTCCCAGGTACTCAAGATTCATCGGTGTTCCATTTGTGCCTACACCACTACACATGCCAGCCATCTGAAGACACATTTCTATACACACACTGGAGAAAAACCTTTTTCTTGTCCATATTGCTCTTATAGTTGCACCCATCAAACAAATTTACGTGCTCACATTCGTAGGCATACAGGAGAAAAGCCTTATGCTTGCACTTATTGCCCTTATCGTGCTACACAGAAAGCAAGCTTAAAGTCTCACATGCTTAAGCATAGAGTAAATGATTATAGAAATTAATTTTACAATAAATTAAGATGTAGTTTAATATAAGAGTACATTACTGTAACATTGCCAATTCCTGGTAGATTTTTGACCTGGCATGCATTGAGGTATTAGGTATGTACACCTATACTCCTCAGGAACCGGAGCCAAATTATTGTAAATTGGTTTGGCTGTGCTACATCTCACTTATTCAACCGATGGAGATGAACATTTTTGTGAGCATCATGCTTGCTGCCTATGCCAGATATATTCAGGCTAGTATATTAGAGAAAAGCATTGTTTAGTGTTGCATTGCTTGGTTTGGTGTAAGAAGTTTCTTGTATAGACAAATCAAAAGGGAAAGTGTTGAACAATTTAATAAGTGTTGGCATCATGTTTTTCAGACAATCGGTTTTGCTATTTACCATAATTTAATTTATAACCAGATAAAAATTGTAAAATTGACTAAGAATAGACAACTAATATGAAAAACGATAATAAATATATATTATATAATATATATTTATAAATATTATATTTGCTTCAAATGTTTCATTCATCAATATTGTGGTCATATTCAGACATATTTAGAGATAAACATTTGATTGAAATACATTTAGTTTAGATATTGGCATGATAAATGTTAAGAAGTTTCAGCAATTTAATTGATGCCATATCAAAGAATGAGGTGAACTTGGTAGGATAATAGTATACAAATTGTTCAGAATCCATCTCCATACAAGTGAAAGAATATTAAGAGAATTATTTCTCTATGTTTTTATCCTGTAGTTGCACACGGCCTGTCCTTGTTTTTGCTTTTTTGGTGATTCTTGTGTAAGACGCCCAAGAGTATGATGAGCATCACCCAACAGGTGTTACTGCAGACTGTCGGTCAGAGGATTGGTGAGAGAGATGCTTCAAGAACCTCCCAGCCACCTGCTGCTCCCAAGATTCTGCAGTGTTCCCAATGTTCCTACACTACGACAAACACAAGCCATCTCAAGACGCATTACTATAGGCATACAGGAGAGAAACCGTTCTCCTGCCCCTATTGCTCCTACAGTTGTAACCAAAAAACGAACTTAAGGGCTCACATACGTAGACACACTGGAGAAAAGCCATATGTTTGTAATTTTTGTGCGTATCGAACTGGCCAGAAATCAAACTTAAATTCACATTTGCATACACATAGAATAAATGATCATGCAAAATAAATTTCTGTGCTGCATTAAATTTGGCTCTGAATATTTATAAGTGGAATTAAATGTATTTAACATTTCCATCCTGGGACTGAAAATAAATATAATGAATAAACCAAACTTAAATTGTTTTTAAAATATTGTACACTTTTTTTTTTTTAATTAATTTGAAGGCATGATCCTTTAGTATTGAGTTGTAACACTAAATTTGTTATATTTACTATGAACTTCAAAATTACTAAGAACTTCATTGGAATTTGATCACTACTGTTAAGTATTCTTGAAAAGCAAAATTGTCATTCACATCTCATTTGACATAGCTATTAAAGTACTGTACTTTATGCAATTTCTCTGTAGTAAGTTTTAGAGAGTTTATTTAGTAACTTCAATATCCAGGTATGTGAGGATTGTTTTATTTAGTGTTATATATATATCTTACTTGGTTCTGGCTGCTTTATTAATCTTTTGCTCTTCATAGCATTTTGGATCATTTCAAAGCTCTCAAGATGATGATGTTATAAAATGTTCTGTACACCTTTAGGATTTTTCCATCTATATTATTTGGGTGCTGTTGATCTGAACCTGTCAGTAAGGAGTCGGAACCAGTCAGTAATTTTGTATATTATTTTATTTGTGTAGAAATTGGTTGACCGTAGTATACAATAGAAGTGCAGTCACTGTATAATTTATTATTACTTAGTCATTCATACAGACAGTAAAAGTTGAAACAAAGCTATGATGTTAATTTTATAATGATAAGTTTGTTTGCCTATAATGAATAGCCAGTGATGGAAGTTACAATCATTTAAATTTACAGAATTCAAAGATAGCATTCTTATTAGCTGTAAGTTTAGTATTATGTATTGCTTGTGGATTATGTTTTCCCACTGTCAAGGTACTGTACAATACTATACACGAAAGTGTGGTGTTATAAATTATGAGAAGTTATGAACCAGCTGATTTTTAGTGTTGAAAATATGTATTGACCGCTCATGCCTTACACTGACAATGAGAACTTTGGTGGTAGCTACATTGTGATAATATTTGAACATTATAAATGCATGAAGCTTCAACCAAAATTAAAACACATAATAGTCTCTGATTTTGTTTTCCTGGCCACCTTTCTTTATCAGGATTGGTTAATTTGTTTAAGTACCCCGAGCAATAAAAATTGGTAAGTGACCAGTAATGACAAAACCACATTTTCTGCCATTTTGCTTGATGGATCCAGTGTAATGAATGTATGCTAATAACTGATACAGTTGTTCTGTGTCCAAGATTGTAGTTACAAATTAATTAATTTAGCTTCTGCAGTATTTCTAGTAGCAACTTTGAAATATTTCAGGATGGCAATCATCTGTGTCTTTTCTCTACTGTACTGTGTACTCCACTCTGAAGTGGTTTATTTTAGGATCTACACGACTTAGCACTAATGTTTTTTCACGTTTCAGTGCTAGTACTGTAATACAATAACATTTTAAACTGGAATTACATATGTTAAGATAGAGGTTTTTCTTATATTTTGGGTGTCATCGTTAGTATAGTGTGTGCGAACTATTGTACATTGAAAATATACTGGAATTATGTTTCCATTATATCACTATGCCTGAGTTCACTGGCACTCCTTTTTGACTACTATTTAATTAATTACCTTTCTGATTTGTGCAAATGCCAGTCCAGCCTCCTAAAATTAAATTAGTAGCAATATGGTCGATTGTACAGATATGGACATGATAGACCAATAGATTGTACTTTTGTAATATTTAATTTGGACAACCTGGAAAAGCTTTCTGTTTATGTTGCTAATAAAACCTAATTTAAACTAACCATCCTAGGCTTAACCCCTGCACTGCTCACGTGTTTTTGGTGAAACTTCATAGTGAAATTGTTAAGGACATATTTTTGTTGTTTTTTATAAATGTTCAGGTAAAGTTAATGTCAAAATGTTTCTAAACTCAACTATTTTCATTTCCAAACACAAAGAGTGATGAAAACAATAAAAAACATTAAAATATTGCCTAATTAAAAAAAAACTTCAAATTGCATTTGTCGTTTGGCGCAGTGCAGTGGTTAATACACGCTATCTGAGGTCTAATGTAGTACTATACGTATATGTGCTATACTTGGCCTAGGAATATTTATCTTTGGTTTTAGCTTTATTTTTTCTGGGCTATATCAAATGAATAGTACTGAATTCTACATTCTGTTTGTCCATGACATCGGTATTTGTACGATCGTCCACACACAAAAAATACTCTTTTAATCAGGAGGATAGGTTGACAAATGCACACACGAACAGAAAACAGACACTTTTTGTAACGTGTTAAAAATATTAAGCAAATATCTGTACAGTGGGGATTTCTAATTGGGCTAATTCAAACTACAATACGCTTTTTTTTTTTTTTAGAGCAAACGGTATAATACATACTTCATGAAAGGAGTACTGTATGTTAATTTTCAATATAAAAGTTAAGGTTTGTTTAATGGTTATTACCATTGCAAACCTAGATTAACTGGAATGACTATATAGATACCTAATTTATAATTAAGAAATTACAGTATAATTAATCTTTATATAAAAGTGGGTCCTGATTGGCCATAACCAGATCAGCTTTCATCGCTTCAAATAGATATTATGGATTTTTTTACTTTTGCTGATACTGTACTGCTACAGTACAGTACTGTTGAACTTCAAGAACAACAGATCATTTTGTTAGCTCTGCATGTCTGTTATTCTCTAACAACCCCATGGTGCATGGGGAAAAAATATATATTCAACAAATTTTTTTGGTCCATTTAATATTAAAATGCATTCCCTGATCACAGGAAACAAAATAAAAAATCGTATAACATACTTTGAAAGTCTGGCAGTTTACAGGCGTTGACAGTCACCCTGCGATGGTTTGCCCCAGGGAGGGAGGGAAGGAGGGAGGGAGTTGCTGCAAAGATACTTATACTTATTACAATGTGTCTGATTGTTTTTCTCAGGGTTTCCTTTTCTGTAATATTATTCAATAGTGAGTAATTTTATAAATTTATATACGACATAATAAAATGTCTGGAACATAGCAGTACTTTAAAATATGGTGCAGCTATTAGTGATATGATTATTATATTCTTATATTATAAAACTGTTGTCCTTGTTATTACAATGCATATACACTACATTTTCGTGCGCAACCATTACAAACCACTAAGTATTTCTGGCGAGTGTAATACTCTTATAACCAGTTATCAAAATTCAGCCTTGTCCTACATTTTTTTTTTTTTGCACTAAATTCTAACAGCATGCATTGAATATATAATATACAAGAACAAGAGGTCATAGATTTAAACTAACTAAACAAAGATGCCGAAGAAATATAAGAAAATTCACTTTTGCTAACAGAGTGGTAGACAGTTGGAATAAGTTAGGTGAGAAGGTGGTGGAGGCCGAAACCATCAGTAATTTCAAAGCGTTATATGACAGAGTGCTGGGAAGACGGGGCACAACGAGCGTAGCTCTCATCCTGTAACTACACATAGGTAATTACACACTATATATAGATATTGTGGTACCTCGTGTGACGAGTGCCTCAATTTACGAGCATTTTGAATAACGAACTCACCGATCGCCGACAATTTGTCTCGATTGGCGAGCACTCGTTTAATTAACGAGAAAACCACATCGTACGTTCCTGCTGCTTCTCGCACATCCTCGGATGCCTCCGACGATGCAAATAAAATATTTTTTTGTTTAAAGATGCTAATGGTGCTGGGATGTAAAGGGGTGACTGCTGTGATGTTGCAAAGCATTGACTTATTTTTGTAGAATAAAAAAATAAAAATTTTGAAAAACAGAACAAGTGTCAAAAAGGTTCGTTCGGTGTTTGTCAGGTAGGCTGCTCCAAGTCTCTTAAAAAAAATACGAAAATAAAAAAAAATTGAAAAATGTCATAAAAGTTCGTTCAGTGTTTGTCGGGTAGGCTGCTCCACTATTAATAAATATATGAGAAATACAAAACAAATTGAACACATTTGAAACAAAGAAAAATTGTCATTATGGAGCATCCTACCCGACAAACATTGAACGAACCTTTATGGCATTTGTCCATTTTTCACATTTTTCACATTTTTTTTTTTAACTTGGAGCATCCTACCTGACAAACACCGAACTAACCTTTTTGATGTTTGTTCTGTTTTTTCTATTTCTTTTTTTTAGGAAGCATGGAGCAGCCTACCTGACAAACACCAAACGAACCTTTTGCTATAAAGAATAATGAAAAAAAAAATTAAACAAATTTGAAGAAAGAAAAATGTCATTAAGGTTTGTTCAGGGTATGTAAGGTAGGCTGTTCCATTATTTAAAACATCGAATATCATATTGGTGTTTTTCGGTGGTAGAACAGATTAATTTGATTTCCATTATTTTAGATGGGGAAATTCGTTTTGAAAGACGAGCGTTTCACATAACGAACTCGGTGCCGAAACGGATTAAATTCGTTATTCGAGGTTCCACTGTATACATATACAGTAACCCATATATATAATATGGAATGATTCCATCAAGAAAAACAACTATAAAACCTGATTATAACTAAGTACAAATGACAATATCCTCCTGCCATGGCAGAAGAGGAAAATAAAAGGCAAGTAGAGTTAAAAGCAGCATTCATCTAACACATTTTAGTCTTGTTAAAAAGATTTATGTATGTGAGTTTTTTTGTGTGTAATCAGCTTTGAAGGACTAGAAATAAAATTTGTTTTGCGGTCAATATTTGTTAAATCTTTATGAAGTCTCCAGTCAACACAAATAATTTTTATGAATAAATTGTTTGCTTGAAATGTAATATTATTAAGATTTACCATTGACTTCTCAAAGGAGAATGAAGTTTAGTATGGGATAGTACTCTATTGTTTTTATGAGTTTGTGGACTTTTATATATTTTTCATAGTGTTAATGTAAGACAACCAAGAGTATGATAAACATCACTCAACAGGTGAGGCTGGAGAACGATGGTCACAGGACTGGTGAAATTGACGTCTCTGGAGCCCCTCAGGTACTCCCCTTAGCCAAGACTCATCGGTGTGCTCTTTGTACCTACACCACAACAAATCCCAGCCATCTCAAGTCACATTACTCTACACATACAGGAGAGAAGCCATTTTCATGCCCATATTGTTCATATAGTGCATCAAGAAAAGCGCTTCTGAAAGAACATATAAATACACATACTGGTGAAAGGCCATTTTCCTGCCCATATTGCTCTTATAGATCATCTCACAAAAGTATCTTAAGGGCTCATATTCGTAGGCATACAGGGGAGAAACCATATGCTTGTACCATTTGTCCGTATCGAGCTGCCCAGAAGTCAAACTTGAATACTCACATGATGACACACAGGGCAAAAGATTATGGTGTATAGAGGTATTAATATTAGATCCTTATTTGAACTTAGCAAAATTTTAATTGTCTGTTTAAATTTGTAGATTTTTGTAATTTAATCAAGCATTTTTCACTTAGTGCAAAATGCAGAAACATTTCACTTAGTGCAAAATGCAGAAACATAATACAAAATATATTTGTATTATATCATTTATTGTGCATTGTTCTAATATTAAATACAGTACCTTATTAATTTTATTTAGTTTGTTATTTTAGATTATGGGTTTGTAATTAATAGATTTAATGAAAGGCTTTTCCTATTCATATTATACATCAGTGTGGATTTATTAAAGGTACAGTAGTTCTTTTTGTCAATAATATATTCTAATTTGAAATAAAGTTGAATAGGAAAAGTATATTATATCAGATAATAATAATATAAATTGAGAGCTGTGAAGATGAGTGTTAGTGGTGATATTATAGTAACTGCTGGTGGGATTGATACTGTTGTCAACAGTTCTCTTTAAAGAAAGTAGTTATCTGCTGTGTTTCTACTTTTGCTGGAATGGCTATAAAATGGGTTGTCTTTGACCAATAAATATCTAGGGTAAGAATCATTCAAAAAATGTTGAACTGATATATTAGCTATAAAAGTGTAAACAGATTATTTAATTGTAAGTAGAAGTTTTAATTTTACTTATTTTTTTTTTTTTTTAAATATTTGGCTCATTTTCCAATATGTGTATAATCCCACTTTGCGTAATTCTATAGAACATTAAAAAAGCAATGATTTGTAACTATTATCAAGTAAGATGAAGCCTCCTCTACAGGTGGAGCGGGAGACTAACAGTGAGTGGAGTGATGAGAGAAGGACCACAGGAGCATGGCAGGGCCTCACCAGCAAGGTGCATCAGTGTCCCCACTGTGCCTACAACACTGCCAGTATTCAAACTCTCAAGAGACATATTTTTAGACATACTGGAGAAAAGCCATTTGCATGCTCTTATTGTCCCTATAACACTACTAGGAAAGCTCTTTTAAAAGAGCATATTAATACACATACGGGAGCGAGGCCATTTTCGTGTCCTTATTGTTCCTATAGCTCTTCTCATAAGAGTATTTTAAAGGCTCATATTCGTACACACACGGGGGAAAAACCGTATGCTTGCTTTTTTTGCCCCTATCGTGCCACTCAAAAATCATCATTGAATACTCATTTGCTAAAACACAAACTAGATAATCAGTCGGTATAGCACCTGCAAGAAAAATCAGGATGTCACAAAAGTGAAATTATTTTTTTTTTGTAAGTAGTGGTAGTCCTAGCATTTTGAAATTTGAAATGCCTATGCCATTTGTTTCTATATTCACAGCACTTGTAAATGATAATTTTGGTTTGAATAATTTTTAGTTATATAATAAAGTTATCTGCAATAATAATATTTTTGTAATTGTATTAAAATACAATTCACACATTTTGTATGCACTAAAATCTTACAATTAATTACTTTTGTAATAATTGCAAAGAATTAATGCAAAGAAATATTTTTATTAAATGGAAATTTAAAGTGCATGGCATTTTCCCCATTCCTTCTCCATTTACAAGCAACTATATTACTGTTTTAAGTTTTAAACTTAAACCTGGTGTACCATTTGTATTGCACCAGTTGCAACTATTTATTTTGCAGTTTTATACAAAGTTTATAAAATTCTGCAAATATATATTAAAAAAAAATTCTGTTCTTTGTCAGCCATTGTCATTATATCAGCTGATGACTTTCAAGTACACACCTTTCAATGATTTTCTTTGGGAACCAGTTAACTTTTTTTTTAAATTACAATCCTGAGTAAAATAGAACATCCTCTGCAGGTTGAGCTGGAGAATAACTGTCAAACAAGTGAAAGGGGAAGAATTTCAAGAGAATGGGAGGGCCTCGCCCCTGCTAACAAGGTGCATCAATGTCGCCGTTGTGCTTACAAAACACACGATTCAAGCATGCTTGTGAAACATAACCTAATACACACTGGGGTTAAGACATATTCCTGCCATTACTGTTCATACACAGCAGTAAGGAAAGGTCATTTAGAAGACCACATAAATAGTCATACTGGAGCGAGACCTTATCTTTGTCCATACTGTCCTTACAGTGCTTCTTGGAAGACTTCTTTGAAAGTTCATATTCGCACACACACTAGAGAGAAGCCCTATTCTTGTGCTAATTGTTCATATCAAACTGCTCAGAAAACAGCATTAAATAACCATATGCAGACATGCCATGAAAGTTGTAGCATGAAATTATAATTTAAGTTATAGTAATGAATAGATGGATGGATGGGACTATTGGTCAAAGTTCACATGTTGGCACTGCAACCAGAGTGAATACGTACAATACTGTACTGTATTTTGGTACAGTACAGTATTTTGGGCACACAAAATTTAGTAAATCTTGTTTTCTAGATAAATTTAGAAATATAGTTTGAGAGAAAGAAGGATAAGTGTAGCGTAAATTGGAGTAGCTTTTGAAAGAAAAAGACTTGTGACTGAGATTGTTCTTATAAGGCTGCCCATCTTTAAACTTAAAATTAACTAATTAGCTAATGAGGAACTTGTAGCATTAGTATATCAATTTTGGATTCTTGAATGAAAATCAATTACTAAATGCTGTACAGTAATTATAATAATTTAATTAATGTCTGGTATTAAATTGCATTGTTCTTTTGCAGTATATTTTGTGAATCATTAGCAGTTGTGCTCCATGACATTATTGTACATTTAGATTTTAAGAGAAATGGACCTTAATATATTAGAGATGTCAATGGCATTGTTGCAATTAATGTAGGCATATAGCATAATTTGAGATCCAAGTAGCTAATGGGGCATAATTTAAATACACAGGTTATATGGGGTGATGGGCTGATAGTTGGATGAGTGTAATCACCAATGTGTAGTTACAGGATGAGAGCTGTGCTCGCGGTGTCCCGTCTTCCCAGCATTTTTTGTCATGTAACGCTTTGAAATTACTGACGATTTTGGCCTCCACCATCTTCTCACCTAACTTGTTCCAATCGTCTACCACTCTGTTTGCGAAAGTGAATTTTCTTATATTTCTTCGGCATCTTTAGTTAGTTTAAATCTGTGACCTCTTGTTCTTGAAGTTCCAGATCTCAGGAATTCTTCCTTATCAATTTTATCGATTCCTGTTACTATTTTATATGTAGTGATCATATTGCCTCTTTTTTGTTTTCTCTCTTCTAGTTTTGGCATATTTAATTAATGCCTCTACCCTCTCCTCGCAGCCCTTGTCCTTCAGTTCAAGGAGCCACTTAGTGGCATGTCTTTGCACCTTTTCCAGTTTGTTGATATGCTACTTAAGATATAGGCAAAAACTGTTACCAGAGGAACACGTAAAGAACATTGTGCGAGGAGCATAAGGGTCGCTTTCCAACTTCAGATTCTTTTTAATTACATGGATGGTGAGATACTATAGAAATTCATGACTTTTGTGAGACCAAAGTTGGAGTATGCAGAATTTGTATGGTACCCATCTCTCAAGAAACACATCATTAAACTGGAAAAAGTGCAAAGGCATGCTACAAAATGACTTCCGGAACAGTAAAAGAAGAGTTACAAGTAGAGGCTAGAGGCATTAAATATGCAAAAGCTAGAAAATAGAAGAAAAGGGGAGATATGATTACCACTTACAAAATAATAACAGGAATCGACCAAATTGACAGAGGAATTCCTGAAACCAGCAACTTCGAGAACAAGAGGTCACAGATTCAAGCTAAGGAAACAAAGGTGCTGATAAAACAGTAGAAAGTTTTCTTTTGCAAACTGAGTGGTAGACAGTTGGAACAAGTGAAGTGAGAAGGGTAACAAGGAGGCCAAAAGTGTCAGTAGTTTCAAAGCATTATGTGACGAAGAGTACTGGGAAAACAGGTCACCACAAGCATAGCTCTCATCCTGTAATTACACTTACATACATATTATATCCAGCAATATTTTCCATCTTTCAAATGTGGGTAGAGATGAGGTGAAGAAGAGTGTGTGTAGGGTGGGTGGATAGTTAAGGTTAACAGATCATAGTTAACATTATGCAGACTAGACCTGCAACTAATGGAAGAGAAAGAGAATAATGACACAAGGGAGTTGGATAGGATGGATGACAATAAGAATGGGTAAAAGTGATTGGAAATTTATACTCTGAAATTTGTCCATATTTTGATTTCACTCCTAAGAATTATCATTACTGTATTGATACATAACTATGCATTCATTTTATCTTTGAATCTCTAGATCAGTTATTATGTATTTCCAGTTGGGATACTATACTTTTTTCACTTACATTTTCATACGTTACCCACTTAATGACTTATGTGTACAGTAGTTACCGAATGAGTAACGAATGAGTAACGAATCTTTCCAGTACTCTTTCTCATATGACATTTTGTAACTACTCGTAATTTTGGCCTCCACTACCTTTCTGCTTTATTTCAACTAAGTATCTACCACACTGTTTGCAAAAGTGAACATTCTCTTGTTTTTTTTGACAGCTTTGTTTTCTTAGTTTGAGTCTGTGACAGTGGTTAGATGTATGACACTTTATACGATAGCTGAAAGGTCTCAATTTTCGGAGTGTGGAATAAAAGATTTCCCGCCATCCATAAGAACATATCAACAATAATAAATATAACATATAACTTGTATACCCCAAAATATAACATGATTTCTTTGCTTATCAAATTGTCATCTTGAACAAGTCTGTAGCATTAACCCTTCTTGGATGTTTCCATACAAATTCATGAGCACATTGGTAGTACAGTATTACTAACTGATATCCGAATGTATATGTGATGACATTTCCTGCCAAAAATTGAATTCATATTTAATAATTATTTGCCTAAAGTATATAATAAATATGTATCAGTAGTGCCACACCTTAGACAAGAATTTCGTGTAGTACTGCGTGGCAAGGTTTTATGGTGTATGTTTCAGATAAGCATGCCATAAGGCTCTTAGTATACAATTATCACTAGCATTGGGCTTCTAAATATATGAGTTTGTATTTTTAATTTAATATCCATTAAAATGTCTTTTAAGTGCTGTTAATTCATTATTATATTAACTAGCACATTAGTCAATTCTGACATTTCTAATTTCTTAATTTTTGTATTTTTTTATGGTTAATTTCTATGATGTAAATCTTGGAATTCGATGGTAAATTTGTTTCATACATTTGAAAAACTCAGTCATGGTTTGGTAACCAGGTTTCAGAAGGCCATCATTGATGATGAATCCTTAAGTCCAGAGAGCAGCCTTGCAGTCTGTACTCTTATTCTTGCTCTACATAATTCTTCACTCTACATTATCCATCCTCAATTTGAGGCACACTCCATGTCTCCTTCCTGAGTTTTTCTGATAGCAATTTTATTTGTAATACAGTACAGTATGATGTTCTGAACTGTATTGTGAGTGCCTAAAGTAACTAGTGAAATCAAATTGGTCTTTTGAGCCTATTTTCAGCTATGGCTTTTGTTGTATCTTTTGTTTCTTTATAAGGATTTATCTAATAAAACCCCCAAACAATAATGGTAAATAATTTTGTTATTTGAAAATATCCCTAAGTCTTTAACATTTTGATTGTGATAAAACAAGAATGTAGGGTGTGTTGATCTCGCGTATTTCTAAAATTCACCCACACGTTCCTTAATCTTCAAATTCTGTATCTGTGTACAGTATCTAATACTGTTCTGCAAGAATTGTTTGGTGCTTGTTTGTATCAATCACTATCAGAAGATTTAAAAAAAAGTTTGCCAATAAAGATTAGAGGTCCCCGTGGCGCAGTGGTAAGACACTCGCCTGACGCTTCATGAGCACTTAGGCCTTGGTTCGTATTCTGGTTGGGGAGGATTGACTGGATGCCAGTCCTTAACTGTAGCCTCTGTTCACCCAGCAGTGAATGGGTACCTGGTTGTTAAATGACTTGGCAGGGTTGTATTCCAGGAAAAAAATAGGGTTAAGGACCTGCCCAAAATGCTATTTGTGCTAGTGGCTTTACAAGAATGTAACAACTCTTGTGTATATAAATAGATAAATAAATAAAATAAATAATTATGGTGGAAAAGAAAATCATGAGATGGCAAAGAAAATAAAAATGCATCTCAATTTGTACAAATAAGGAAAAAATTTGAATACAGTACCTCCCAAATCTTTTCCATACATCAATTATGGACCTTCAATGTACAGTGTTGGTTGTAAATTAAACACTGGAGAGTTGGATACTGAGGTAATGACTCATACTGTACTTGACATTGTTATCAAGTAAGATTAGCCTTCTCTACAGATGGAGCCGGTCATCGATTGCAGAGACTCTAGCAATACCAGGAGCAGCAAGAGAAGAAAGGCTGATGAACGAAAGGGTGTGACAACTAGGTCTTCCATCATCCATCAGTGTCCCCACTGTGCATATTTTGCAAGTGAACCAAATAAACTAAGGCAGCATGCATTAAAACATGCTGGAGAGAGACCATATTCATGTGGTTATTGCTCATACAAAGCTAAAAGGAGAGATACCTTGAAGCAGCATATTCGGATTCATACTGGAAGAGGAACCTTTTCTTGTTCCCATTGCTCATATACCTGCACTCGTATAAGTACTTGGAAAGCTCATATTTGTAAACACACACCATATGCTTGTATATATTGTTCATATCGTGCAGCCCATAGAAGTAGCTTGAAAGCTCATATTGCTGAGCACAAAAAAGCATACAAGGTTGCATAATTACCTACTGATTCCATATATTCTTATGTAAATGAATGCATAAGATCCAAGCCATTAGAACGTGTACTGTATATCATATTCTCTACCTTTTTTTTTCCTCCAGTAGGGATTCCTTAATTTTTTTAACACTATCGTACTCTTGTATTACAGAGAATGCCTTCATGTATCAACATTAAATTCTTAGCCTTACATATGGTGGCACAAGAAAGGTTTCCTTTTGCAGACGATGAGTCAATAATGTGGCTGAAGATATGAGGACCAAACCACACATCAGAAAGTGAAGAAATGATGATGTTTTGGTCGATCCTGGACCATTATCAAGCTGTGATAATGGTCCAGGACAGACTGAAACAACATCATTTCTTCACTTTCTGATGTGTGGTTTGGTTATCAAGGTTTCATTTCTTATCACACCATGAAGCTCGTTTTTGCAGATTCAATATGGCGAGATGGGAGGGGGGGGGGGCTGAACAGTATTTCCCAACAAATAAGCATAGATGCACAAAATTTCTAATCTTATGGTCTGATACCAGAGAATATTTTCACCTAAGTTGCAAATGCTACTCTGAGGAAGTTTTTAAATACTGTATTGTAGTCAATTATGATTTTTTTATATATTTAGCACAGTACATATATACCCAAGGATGTTTTAAGACATTCTACTAATTTTTTTTTAACT